>NW_021850387.1:65351-76331 GCF_003651465.1 Formica exsecta
TCTCTCTCTCTCTCTCTCTATTTCTCTGCTTGTTCTTTATTGTATTCTTTCATTCCCATTATTATAATCTTTTATTTGTTCGACTTTTATTCTTTCTATCCTTGTTTTCCTATACGATAATGAAGCTAAGCGATACGTAATACATAGCGAGCGGGCGATTAGAAAGAGACAGAGCGTATGATCGAGAGAGAAAAAATACTGCAATCATGTTAGTGCGTACATGTATATTACTCTCACACGCATGAAAGAGACAAAGGTAGTACGATTATGTCTGTCCTTGTCATGTAAGATTGCAGCTCCGTCTATCGCGACATCACGCAACTAATCTACTGCTCTGTTTTACTCTTGAGCCTCGATCTTGCACACACACATATGCACGAAAGTGTAGGATCGTATAATCTTTTTTCTAAAGCTTCTAAACTCACTTCTCTAAGTTCACTTATACTCTTTGATGAAATGCCGAGTGCGGGTTTTACTGATTAGGCACGTACAGATTACAAATTTGTTATATTAAGTAAATGTGACGGCAGAAGCCGATAACAAAACTGTAATTTTCTCATTTTTTTTAACTTTTCATATGAAATGTTAAACTCCGCGCTTCGTTATTATGTGTACCTTAATTGTGGAAAAGGATTTGTTGATATCTTTAATCAACAAAAAGATTTTGCAATCCTACTAATATTCGCATTCTGTCGGTAATCCGACATCCTCTTAAATTATATTTTTGAGCCTCTTCAAGGAGGTCTTTTATAGTAGCATAAGAAATTTTTAATTCATTATCATTTTCTTTAAATAATCCAACTTTAGGAAATTTGATATTCAGGATAAAGGATTTCTCCCCTTTTTGGGATGAGATTTTGTCGAAATATGTAGTGAGGTTTGATAATTTCCCTCCTCGCAATCGACGGACCTAGGATTTTCTGACAAGGTTTGGAAATTTCCCTCCGAAATCCTAGAATTATTTCCTTCTTGAGAGGATTGGTAATTTCTCTCTTCGAGGGTTTTTAAATTAATTAAATTTTTAGGAGAGGTTTGGTAACTTTCCCCTCCAGGAATGGTTAAATTTGTTAGATTTTCAGGAGAGGTTTGGTAATTTTCCTCTCCAAGGATTTTTGAATCGTTTGATTTTTTAATTTTCCTCTCAGTTTTATTTTTTATCTTGTCTTCATTTTTAATTTTATTCTCATTTTTATTTTCTTCTTGATTTAAGGTTTTTTCTTCGTCTTCATACTTGATTTCTTTGATAATAATATTTTCTTCGTTTTCATTTACACTTTCATTTTCAATATTCATATAATTTTCATAATCGTATTCATTATGTATAAGTGTTTCGTAAATGGTTTCTTCTTTTTCCTTGTTCATTGTCTTTTCTGGACTGTTTAGAGCCTTGATTTTTGAATCATGGTCGTCCAATAATTTGCCCAATGCTTTTAGGCGCAAAGTCGGAACATGTACTTCCACCTTTTCATCTAAAGTACTTCTAACGTTTAAATATGCCTTTTCAGAAACGTTCTCCACGATGGTGTCTCCCAAATAAATTCCATGTGCCACCCTCGGTCTTGGTATGTATCCTACTTTTACTTCTGGATTTTCTATTCTTACATAAAATAATGATTCGGATCGCGGAGCTACTATAATGGCTTCAGGTGATAAGAAAGGTATGTTGATTCCGGAGACATCCAAGTGCCCTTGTGCGTAATCTATTTTCGATGAAGTTTGTTTAAAGAAATCGTTTCCTAATATGTCGGATTGTGAAATTGGAAAATCGTTAGATACAATATGAAATATAACCGGAATTTCGGAAAGAGTTAATGTAATTTCACCTAAGGTGTACACAGGATAATTATTTATGCCGTTCAACTTGAGGATATTAGTGTAATTAATATGTATTTCTTCGGGAACGAGATTTTCTTTAATTATATTAGGTCCAGATCCCGTGTCTAGCATAAAAGTTATACGAGTAGCTAATTGATTTGAACGGTAGGCACGCGACTATGTTTGTCGAGGTTTACAGTCACGGACCTTATGGTGGTTCTGTCCTTGTCTATTTGGCTACCTGAGTTTTGGACGGGTGCGGCTCTTGTTCGGACCCCTGTTGTACACCCGACGTCGAGGGGCCGTTGTAGTTTCCCTGATTATTTGCTTTTTTTCGAAAGTTATTAGCATGGCGTAATTGACAATCCCCGAAAAGATGACCCTGCTCCTTACAATAGCGACAGAATAAAGAATTCTTTGATCCCGTGTGCTGGTTTAGTTTTGATCGACAATCTTTAGCAATGTGTCCGAAGTTGTTGCAAATTTGACAAGTTACACGAGTTTTATTTTCCGTATAACGTTGTTCATTTTGTTTCTTCCAGCAATTGTTTGCAGAATGGCTGGGTCTTTCGCACCATTGACAAATTACCGAAATTTTATTGTTATTAGTTGGATTATTTTGTCGGCAAGATTTTGCATCATGACCAGATTTTAAGTACAATTGGCAAGTTATTATTCTTCCTTGCACTACGTTTACTGGTCGGCGAAGTTGTGGATTGCGAAAACGGCATTTCTCTGCTCCATGCCCACGTTTTTTACAAATTTGACAAACTAGAATTGCGGTTCCTAAATCAATTTGGTTGTTAACTTGCTGAGAGGTTTATAAATATTTTCTGCAGTTACTACCTACGTGCCCTTCCTTATAACAGATTTGACAAATTTCTTTTAGACTGTTAGTTTTCTGTCTACCTGAAGTGCTATCTATTCCCTGTCGTAAATCTGTCATTGTTTGGAGTTCTCTCTCTCTCTATCCTTATAGCGTCAGCTGCAGTTTCTTGTACATCTAATAAATTTCTTGCAACTCTTTGCTCATTTTCTGGTTTTAGCCCTCTAATAAAACACTTACACATGTCTTTTTCCAATGAAGCTTTAATATTTTGGTCAGATGACACGTTTCCCGAACTTCTATATGCTTCTAAAATTTGTTTCCCGAGAATTTTTACTCTATTTGTATAAGTGATTACATCTTCATTCTTTTGATATTGTTGCGCTCGCGCGTCGTCTTCGATATTATTCGAACTCACGCTGCACAATCGGCACTCGCGTACCACGATAGAAATAGAGAACGCTTTTAATTAAGAACAACAGGAACTTTAATAACAGAACACAGTTAAACAAGGAACACAGAACTAATAAGGATAATAACGGTAATCGTAATCCGCCCGAAATGGCATCCGTCGCGAGACTCAAGATGGCCGATCTCTCTCAAGATGTCCGCCGTTGTTTTTCAACAACCCTTGGCAACACGCTCAGAGACGATCTCCAGATGAAATCCAGGGACGCAACACTATCCTCCCTCTTCAAAATTGTCGTCCCGACAATCCATAACGGAGGAATTTGTACGGTGCATATCGTTCCCAGGATTCAAACGAATCTTCTGCCCTTCTTTGGATACTAACCCAAGTTACCGAGCAATCCGTTTCACTGAATCTTAACGATCACCAGTATAAACGTCGACTCCAAGGCTCCGACTAGTCTTCCTGCTCTACCTTGAGCTCCCGCTCAAGTTACCGAGCGACACGCTATAACGAACCCAATCGACCGTCTGTACTCTCTGGTGTCTCTCGTACTCCGTCTAATTTCCGGAAATCTCTCTTAACGCTGCTGCATCTCGGAAATCTTCGGACAAGAGGGGGGTATTCACCGTGGACTCATCGTCCTCATAAGAGGACTCCCCAAGTCCCTGTCTCAGCATTTGCTCTATGGCCCTCCGGGAAACCACGGATCAAAAACCGCGGGCGAGACAGACTTCTCTTAAGTCACAGTTGATCTATTCCTCCATAACTTCACTACGCTCGTTCAAAACAATAAATTCCAGAACTTCTCCTTAAACAATGAAAAAGATTTTTCCGCAAATATAACCGTAAAAGTAAAACTAAAACAATTAATTATCAGTAGAACAAAGCAATGCGGGCTCCGATTACTTTTTTAAATTAATTTCCGTCTTTCGAGAAAAGGAGCTAATCTATCAGAATGTACAATTTTATTTTTATGCCTAATCGATTTCCGAATGCAAAATACCACATCACTTAATCTTTTCACTACTTCAAAAGGCGCCTCCCAACTACTCTGCAACTTTGGAGTTCTCCTTTTTTTTTCCTTCGAGGATTATACAACCATACTCTTTGCCCTTCAGTAAAAGAAATTTTCCTAGCCTTCCGTAGTAAGATTTTAAATGAGAAGACCTAATTTCTAAACATTGCCTAACTCCGGCATCTATTTGCTCCAATTTACCCTTGAGTTCGCTGACATAATTTACAATCGAATTCTCATTCCTAGGTTCAGGTGGACAACCCCGTAATAAATCCAATGGTAACCTCAAGTCTCTAGCAAAATATAATTCCGAAAGTGTCATCCCAGTAGCTTCATGTTTAGAAGTTCTATATGCCAATAAGTACATTGGAATCCATCGATCCCAATCCCTTTGGTTTTCCGCAACAAACTTTGCTAAGTAATTAATTATTGTTCGATGCTGACGTTAACGACCAACCTGCCCGTCTGACTGAGGATGAAGAGGAGTTGTTCTCGTTTTCTTAATTCCAAGTAACTGCAAGTATCAATTCTCGAAAAATCTTTGACTCAAAATTTTCTTCTTGGTCCATATGTAACTCAAGGGGAACACCATGTCTAGAAACTATCTGAGTGACAAAGATTTCTGCTACTTTCCTTGCCCTTCTTTAACGGAAAAGCTTCTACCCATTTTGTGAAACAATCTGTAACTACCAACAAATATTTATTTTCCGAAATAGTTTCCGGTAACGGACCAAGAATATCCATCTCGACTCTCTCAAAAGGAGCACCAACGTTATAAATTTGAAGAAGGGATTTTCCTTTCCCAGAAGGACCCTTTTTTGCAATACAAATCTTACAAGTTCTGCACCAACCTTCAACGTCGGATTTACTCGTAGCCCAATAAAACTGCTTGCGAATTTTCTCTAACGTCTTATTAATTCCGAAATGACCTCCAGAAGGAGAGTCATGAGCCTCTTCAATAATCTGAGAGATTCGCTTACGAGGAACAATTACTTGGAATAAATTCGATTTCAAACTGGGGGCCTCCTACCTCTTATAAAGTACACCATCTCTCAACACCAAAGAATCCCAATATGACCAATACACTTTTGCAGAACTATCCCTGGTGGCTACTTCTTGCCAAAGGGGTCGCCCCCCTTTCTCCTTTCCTTTTATGAAAATTGCAATACTCGGATCTTCTAATTGTTCCTGACGCCATATTTTCAAATTATTTTCTCCTAAAATTATTCGTGCAATTTTCTTTTCTCTTTCATCCGTCAATTCCACCTTAGTATAATATTTACAATTAAATTCTGGGGGCGATGAGTGGCTTAGAGCGTTGAGTCGCGGGCTGACAAGTATCAGGTCCCAGGTTCGATTCCGCTCGGGTCCCATCCCACCATATACCTCGTTGTGGAGGATAAGGAGGAGTGGCGAAAGGGGAAGGAGAAGGAGAAAGGGGAATAGAGAGGGGAGACAACGAGGGTGAGGAGTGAGAAAAAGAGAAGGAAAAGGAGGGATAAAGATAGGGATAAGATAGGTGTGTGTGTGAGAGAGAAAGCGTTAGAAATAAGAGCGAGGGAAGAAAGAGAGGAGTTAGGATCGAGAGGAGAAAGCGAGAGAGAGGGTAAAAGGGGAGAGCGATGTGTAAAAAGCGTTAGTGGTAAGAAAAAGCGTATAGATGTAAGGAAGATTGATTGTATTGGAAAATTGTAAGTTTGGAAGTGTATAAGATTGCAACCCCATTGGGGAGTCAATAAAAGATCATACCATACAATTAAATTCTGCATAGGAACGTCTGGACAATCCGTCGGCATTCTTGTGAGATTGCCCCTTCCGAAATAAGATTTCGAAGTCATAACTTTGCAATTTTTCCAACCAACGAGCTAGTTGTCCCTTTAAATTTTTAAAAGTCATAAGCCATTTCAGTGAAACATGATCCGTTCGAATCAAAAACTTTTGTCCATATAAATAATGATGAAAAGATCTGATTGAATCTACTATCGCTAACAATTCCCGACGAGTGACGCAGTAATTCCTTTCTGTTTTACGAAATGTACGACTGTAATATGCTATAACTTTTTCAACTCCGTCCTGTTCTTGAGACAGGACTGCATCAATTCTTGAATTAGAAGCATCCGTGTCGAGAATAAATGTCCCTTTTTCCTGAGGAAAAGAAAGTATAGGTGAAGACATTAAAGCCTTTTTTAAAGTATCAAACGCTTCTTGATTGCATCTTCCATTCAAATTTAGATAAATTTTCAGTTAAAACATATAAGAGCTTTGCAATTGAAGAAAACCCTTAAACGAATTTCCGGTAATAAGAACAGAACCCGAGAAAACTGCGGACTTGCTTCTTATTCTGAGGAATCGGCCAATCCTTTACCGCAGTAATTTTCTCTGGATCTGTAGTAATTCCCTTTTCCGAAACAATATGCCCTAGATATCTCACGTTCTTTCCAAATAAAGTACATTTCTTTGGATTTATTTTTAAGTTAGCTGATTGAAACCGCAGAAAAACTTTTCTTAAATTTCCAATCATTTCTTCAAAATTTTTACTAAAGATTATCACATCATCAAGATAAACCAGACAAATTTTAGATAATAGTTTATATAATATAAAATATAAAACTCGCTCCATTAATCTTTCAAAAGTAGCAGGGGCATTGCACAAACCGAAAGCCATGACAGTAAACTGCCACAAACCATTCCCAATCGAAAATGCGGTTTTCGCTTTATCTCTTTGGCAGATTTTAATTTGCCAATAACCACTTTTCAAATCTAGAGTGGAAAACCAAGAGTTACTTGACAATTGATCTAATATGTCATCAATTCTGGGCAACGGATATGAATCCTTAATTGTAACGGCGTTTAGCTTCCGATAATCCACGCAAAACCTAATCGTTCCATCCTTTTTCCTTACTAGCACGGCCAGTGAAACCCAAGGACTTTGTGACTCCTCAATGACGCCTTGTTCTTTCATCTCCTCAACAATGTTATTAACCTCCTCTCTCATAGAAATAGGAACACGTCTGGGAGCTTGTTTGATGGGATAAGAATTGTTCAAATTTATTTTATGCTCCACTAGATCACAACTTCCTGCAACGATATCCCCAGAGAAAACATCCTGAAATTCCAACAGGAAATTAGCAAAAATTTGTTTTTGGGAAGAATCCAAATTTTCAGAATTTTCTCTAAAAATTTCTTTAAGGGTATGAGGAATTTCATCCTCAAAATTCTTTATACGTGAACATTCAAAATTCTGAATTTTATTCTGTCCTGAAATTCCCAAAACAGATTCAAAAACTTCTTCCGAATTTATAGCTCTAAAGAAATCCGCCCCTAGCAAACATTCATCAATAATATCCGCAACGATCCTTGGAAATTCCAAGGAAAATTTACCGAGCTCTATCCAAACGAATACCTTAAATTTAACTTCAACTTCCTCCCCCGTGGGATATTTCAATTTACAATTTCCAACAGGGATCCGTCGTCTAAGTAAACTAACCATCTTAGTATTTAGGACAGAAACATCGGAGCCCGTATCCAATTTAAAAACACACGATTTATTATCAACCTTACCACTATAACATAAATTATTAGAATTATGCTTAATTCTATTTATATAATTCAAATTTTTAATTCCTTCCGGGGCCCAATTCCTATTCGCCGAACTTGCCCCGATAAGCTCGACTAAACTGCGTTTTCCGTCATTTCGGACGGACATTCGAAACGGAAATGCCCCAAAGCTCCGCACTTCCAATATTCTTTATTTTGTTGTCGTTCAGAAAATCTCTGTTGTCCAAACTTATTCCCCTTATTTTGATTTTTATAAAAAGAAAAAACACGTATATCATTATCTTTTTTATTACTTTCTTTTTCTTTTAAATTCCCAGTATTTCCTTTTTTATCCTTCTTTCTTTCTCCATAAAATTTAAAATTATTTCTCTGCTCATATTTATTCCGTGAAAAACTATTATCTTGGATAGTTTTGACCGCCATCGCCCTTTCAACAGCAGATTTCAACGAAGCGATACTTTCTAATCGAAGAGTTCGTTTAATAAATCCATCTGAAAGTGCAGCAATAAACTGCGCACAGGCAATTTTATCTCGCACATCGTGAGTACATTCCGGATAAGCTAGTCGCGATAAACATTCAATATCAGCTCCCAAAGAAGCTATATCTTCAGAAAATTTCTGTTTTCTATTCGTAAATTGAGTATAATAAGTTTGTGCGAGATGTCCGTCCCCGAAACGTAATTCCAATCTTGATTCCAAATCTGTAAATCTTAATCCCTCAATTTCTACGATCCCATCTAACACGGAACGCGCTTTTCCCCGTAAACAAGATGCTAACGCTACCGTTTTCATATTATCATTCCAATTATTTGCTCGCGCTATCAAATTAAATTGCGTGAGAAATTCACGCAAAGGGACACCTCCGTCAAAATTATCCGGTTTTAACGTATAACCGAGTTCATTTCTAGCAAAATTTTGAACGTCTCTATTTTCGAAAAAATTTCTACTATTGGTAGGACTTAGCTGGATATTCTGGAGTTGAATTCTCTCTTCCATTCGGCGAAGCACTTCTTTGCGCTGATGCAGCTGTGCCTCAAACTCAGCTCGTTGTTGTATCCGCTCTTCGCGTAGCTGCCGGATTTCTCGCAGCGCAGATTGAAGAGTAACCGTCTCTAGCGACGGACCGGATGCTGCAGCTCGGAGCGTCGTATTCTCCGCCGATGTCTTCGCGGTATGAAGCGGAGTCGAGACCCGCATTCTTTTCCGTGTCACAACTCCAGTCGTCATTTCCTGCTGTTCAATTCCTGTAGCTATGACTCGTTGTCTGTCTTATCCCGGACGAGCCCCCAAAATGTTGCGCTCGCGCGTCGTCTTCGATATTATTCGAACTCACGCGGCACAATCGGCACTCGAGTATCACGATAGAAATAGAGAACGCTTTTAATTAAGAACAACAGGAACTTTAATAACAGAACACAGAACACAGTTAAACAAGGAACACAGAACTAATAAGGGTAATAACGGTAATCGTAATCCGCCCGGAATGGCATCCGTCGCGAGACTCAAGATGGCCGATCTCTCTCAAGATGTCCGCCGTTGTTTTTCAACAACCCTTGGCAACGCGCTCAGAGACGATCTCCAGATGAAATCCAAGGACGCAACAATATATACAACCCAATTCCCCTTGTAATTGATAAACATGTTATGCTGGTCCGTAAATTTGTTTTAAATATTTAGTTAACTTGGAAACGTTATTAAAATCTTGATCATGTATAGTTCGGCGAACCTCACCTATTATCCTAGTTCTTATTATTTTGGTAAACTGTGGTTCAGCCTAATTAGGCAACATAGATTTTGCTTCTTCACATTCCTCGATAAAATAATTTAATAGAATGTTTTGACCGTCAAAATAAGGGACGGCTTCGACCGCGTATTTCAAAGTAGCGAAAGGATTATTTTGAGTCATGTTGCCGCCGGTACCGCTCGGGCCTTCCGTTCTTTCAGATTTATTAAATTCAGGTAAAATAGTCTTATTGCAGGAATTGGCGAAGTTAGTTTCGCTAAACTTTTTTTCGATATCTTTTTCAATTACCGTTTCGTCTAATGAAAAATTAATGTGTTTAGTAATGGATTTATTAGGAGTAGAAGTGTGGTGTGTTTCTGATTTATTAGATTTTGTTCGATTGTGTATGTGTCCTGAGCAAATTGAAAATTTCGTTCTACTTCGTCTTTATCAACTGTACCTCTTGTCCCTTTACTCGTTCCAGTTTAAAAGATCGCACATTACAATCCCGGACAAGCCCCCAAAATTTAAGAACAGTATGTTACGTCCAGACTCGAGGAAGGATGAGTCAATGGAAGGGCGCAACAACTATCAAGCGACGCGGTAGCGTCGCGACGCCAAGTATATAAAAAGAACGGTTTGCCTATGTACAGGGGCTGCGGCGCTACCAAGTAGCTTTCTCTGGAGTTTTACGTCTAATAAACTTTCGATTAAAATACCTCAGGAACTAAAACCGTAATTAAAAATCTAACGGTACTTTTCTTATGCGATGTAAATGTAAGCTTTCGATTGCGACCAGTTTGAATAAGATTGGTGCAGTCAATCCTGAGGTATAATAGTCGTCTACCAGAATTGTGAACTTTTATTTTCCATAAGACTTTCACGTACGTACGTATGCACGCACACATGCAAAGCGATTTTGTCCCTCAAGGCGCGTTTGCAGCGCTCATGTACGATTATGCGCTTGAGTTTGCAAATACACCTTGAAGAGACAATGTTGTGTATGTGTGCATGCTCAGTCCAATCTATATGTCTACGGTGTGCATGTGCATATGTATATGATATGTAATAAGGTTAATAAGGTTATAATCGCGGAAAGTTATAATTGCGGAAAATCGTGCATATTTTTTGATTGATATGTGATATAATTCTGTGATGTATTTATCGTGTGTATATATACAGGGTGGTCCTCGTAACGGTCGCCACGATTTTTAAGGCACTTACAATAATCTGACATAAAAAAGTCATAAACAGAAATTTATCAGTTTCTAACCAGCAACAAATTGCAATAATAAAAATTGACCAAACATTTTTGTTCCATAAAAAAGCAAGGTCACCTTCAATTTTTTAAATGGAACTGCCTACTTTTTATTGCATATTCTTGTAGCTTATCTCGAGAGCTTTTCAAAACACTATAATAAAGTATTTTTTCATTAAGTACTTTTTGAGTTATTTTATATTTTAATCTGACATATTTTGATATAAAAATTAAAATATCTCGTAAAATATTTAGTTTTCGATAATCTTACCGTTACACTTTTATGTACAGAATAATGAGACAAATCAATTAGTAAAAACAAAATAATTGTTTTTAAGAAAAAGTATGTAATTATTTATAATGTATTTTTTTA
>NW_021850387.1:78409-81643 GCF_003651465.1 Formica exsecta
TGTATAATTACTAACAATAAGATAAATAAGAATTAAAGACAAATAGTTTAAGTATTTTTTTTATTTTTCGCGAATGTCTAGAGTTCCCTCTCTTGTGACGTCTGAAAAAAAGGTAAAATAATTTCTTTTACAATGCGATATTTAATACAGATATAAATACTTTATCAACTAGTTTAAATTAAGTTGTCAAATCAACAACAATCAAAACAATAAATATCAATTTTAAATATGATAAGAATTTACAAATTATTGTATAATTTATTAAAGATAAATAACACATAGTTTCTTCTTACTCTGAGTGTAGCAGTAAATTGAATCTCTGCAGCTTCCATATAATTCATAGATATTGCATATAAACCTAATAATGCATGTAATTGTGATCTATGGCCTTGAAGTAATCTAGGCTGTCGCCTGTAAAACTGACAAGCTTGAGAAATTTCCGCGAGAGCCACGCTTTTATTTCCCAATACAAGCCGACACATAACTATATGTTCCAAAAGCATTAATTGAAACACAGACAAGATAGGTTTATTATCGACAACTGTAAAATAATAAAAATTTTTAATTTTTTGAGCAAAGCATTAAAAACAAAGGAAAAATTGATACAAGGGAACAAAAGATGTAATGCATATTTACTTTTCAGTTTTTCAATTTGAGTTTTATAAGGGTTTTATCGGTATATTTCTGAGCTTTATCCATATATCCAGCTTGCATAGAATGCATGACAGTTACTAAAAAACCAAAACATATAGATGATCTTTTGGCATCCATATAAACATATCTCCTATGTTGGAACCTGTAACTACATCATCAGTCGGCCAACTAGGAGACATTATAGTTTGTATGCTTTGTTGCAATTGTTTTAAATTAAACAAGATTTCACGCTTTTCATCTAATTTGAAAACATATAAAAAGATCAAATATATTACAAATGATAATTTCACATATTATATTTACTACATATAGATCATAATACTCAAAAGTATATTCGTACCTGCCCTGCCATGAGGTAGTGACATACTTGGAGAACTAAAGAGTAGACTTTCAGATATTCCTTTTGATGTGGACTACCTTACCAATTTTCTACATGATGACCCGCTGAATTTAAAAGAGGATGAATCTCTGTGAATTTTTTGTCTTTTAGAAGAAGCATGCACCGAGATAGAAGAAAGAGTACTCTGGTGTAACTGGTGTTGCTTATGTGAGAATAATCCACTGCAAGTAGACTGCTCGCTGCAACAAAGTCCTTTTCCGAAGCATGAATTTGTTATAAATCATAAATTATCATTTTCTAGAAATACTATTTCTAGATGCTACTTCCAGAAATGCAAAATAATCGTTGTTGAATTTACTGCGAGTTGAAAGATAAGCCTGCAATGCTAGTAAACATTGTGCTGAGATAATTCTATGGTTTACTTAGGTTTGGCTGTTGCTGTTGTTCGTACAGTTCCGCAACCACACTGGCTGCCACAAATTTCACATCGTCAAACGTATTTATGTTCTGATTCAGTCGCCACTAACGAGAAATACTTAAACTATTTGTCTTTAATTCTTATTTATCTTATTATTAGTAATTAAACTTAAACTATATATTACACATATTATTAAATACTAAAAATAAGGTAACCGCCTAGCATTTAATGAATGCCAAATCTATATAATAAAATATAAATAAAAATCTATTCAAACAATATAAAAAAATAAAAATACATAAAATAAGAATTTTATATTTTATATAGATTTGGCATTTTTATTAAATGCTAGGCGGTTACCTTATTTTTAGTATTTAATAATATGTGTAATATATAGTTTAAGTTTAATTACTAATAATAAGATAAATAAGAATTAAAGACAAATAGTTTAAGTATTTCTCGTTAGTGGCGACCGAGTCAGAACATAAATACGTTTGACGATGTGAAATTTGTGGCAGCCAGTGTGGTTGCGGAACTGTACGAACAACAGCAACAGCCAAACCTAAGTAAACCATAGAATTATCTCAGCACAATATTTACTGGCATTGCAGGCTTATCTTTCAACTCACAGTAAATTCAACAAAGATTATTTTGCATTTCTGGAAGTAATATCTAGAAATAGTATTTCTAGAAAATGATAATTTATGATTTATAGCAAATTCATGCTTCGGAAAAGGACTTTGTTGCAGCGAGTAGTCTACTTGCAGTGGGCGTGGATTATTCTCACATAAACAACACCAGTTACACCAGAATACTCTTTCTTCTATCTCGGTGCATGCTTCTTCTAAAAGACAAGAAATTCACAGAGATTCATCCTCTTTTAAATTCAGCGGGTCATCATGTAGAATATTGGTAAGGTAGTCCACATCAAAACGAATATCTGAAAGTCTACTTTTTAGTTCTCCAAGTATGTCACTACCTCATGGCAGGGCAGACACGAATATACTTTTGAGTATTATGATCTATATGTGGTAAATATAATATGTGAAATTATCATTGGTAATATATCCGATTTTCTTATATGTTTTCAAATTAGATGAAAAGCGTGAAATCTGGTTTAATTTAAAACAATTGCAACAAAGCATACAAACTATAATGTCTCCCAGTTGGCCGATTGATGATGTAGTTACAGGTTACAACATAGGAGATATGTACCGGAAATAAGTTGGCGCTGGAAGTTCATATTTTTTAATAATTAATAGCTCAAACGATTGCTCCTTAATTGCTCCGTCAGAATCCAAAATTGGTCCCCTTTTAAAATTAATAGTTTTTGAAATATTTACAAAAAACGTAAAATTTATCATTTTCACTCAAAAACATATTTCCAATAGTTTTCTGCAACTATATCCAGCATAAAACGATTGCTCCTTAATTGCTCCATATTGCTCCATCATTATTTTCATGATTTATTGCATTTTATATCGAAAATTAACAAATTAATCATTTTTCAAGCGATGCCGTCGCCACCTATCGGCCGCCTATCGGAACTATATGGCTCAGAGGCCAACGGTGAGAATATTCAAACATAATATAACATAAAACGATTGCTCCTTAATTGCTCCATATTGCAGATCGTCTTAAGCCTGTATCAGACTACGCATTGAAAATTGAAGATTGAAGATTGAAGATTGAAGATTGAAGATTAAAGATTGGATTTTGACTAATTAGAACAAAAAGGACTAAAATTTCTTTATTCTGATTGGTCAAATTTCAATCTTGAATCTTGAATATCAATCTTCAATGCGTAGTCTGATACGGGCTT
>NW_021850387.1:81680-94289 GCF_003651465.1 Formica exsecta
ATTGTGATAGCCGGTCGTAACGGTGTGTTTTTTTAGTATAATATATTTTTTTGGATATTTTTTTATTTAATATATTTAGTAATACAGAGTCGGTGAGAGATGTTTAATTTTGTCCACAACCGCATACTTTTGCTGCTGTATCCGAAAATAGACATGTACAGCAATGGGACATGAGAAAGCCAGATCGGTATTTTCAACATTTTACCGCACACAGTGGTCCGATATTTACTTGTGATTGGCATCCTAAAGCCACTTGGCTCGCTACTGCATCTAGAGATAAAACTATTAAGGCATATACATTATTTTATATATAGACTTTTATGAAATATTGATTGTATTTTTATATTCTTTATGAACTCTTTAGGTTTGGGATCTGTCAGGTAAACTAAGTTGCGATTATACCATACATACTATTGCATCAGTGGGACGCATTAAATGGAGACCACAGAAAAAAATATCACATAGCAAGTTGTGTTCTAGTGATTGATTGTAGTATAAATGTATGGGATATTCGCAGACCATATATTCCATTTGCAAGTTTCAATGAACATAAAGATGTTCCCACAGATGTGGGAGAGGCAATCCACAATCATTTCTATCGACAAGCAGAGTAATGCTATTAACTATTTTATTATAACACTTTTTATCGCAACTACAATGCACAATGCATATATTATTTCTATTTTCATTATTTTAGGATTGCATCATATTTTTGACCATACGGTAAGACCAGCCAGCAAAGCGAATCCGCAAAGTGTTATGTTCGCGTTAAGTTTAAAGGATGAAGTCACATATGCTTGTAAAGTAAAATATGAACCGGCTGCTACCGGCGGCTACCGCAAGACAACTGACTAGTATAATGAGGTCAGTTATTATGGTGCAAAATATATTATCACAATCGTAAGATAAATTCTTGTCAGAATAATGAATAAAATTGTTATTTCTTTATTTTTTTATAGGAGAACACTTGTGACAAATGAAGATACTTTTTGTGTGCCTTCAAGTGTAACGCATAGATTCACTTTGAAACAGAATTCCGCTATTGGGACATTACTTTGTTCAACTTGACAATAGAAAAATGTAAGTTTTTTAGTATTATAAAAAATTTATCATTTCGGCACGGTTGACGATTCAGGTTAAATTGATAATAAATCTTTCGACAAGGAGAAGGCAGAGGTAATGGACGGCAGGGGAAACGTGGTGCTCGCTGCAGAACGCATCGACGGCCTTTACTACGTGCAGGGCGGAAACGTCGACGAATGCAAAAAGGCCGAGGAAGCGGACAACGGCGCAAGAACTAGGGAGAATTCCTTGAAAGATTGGCACATACGTCTCGGCCACCTGAACGTGCATATGCGCAACATGGGACAATCAAATGAAACCTTTTAATTTATACTTTTATGTCTATCAAAATAGGCATAACGTTTTCGAAACATAAAAAGATGAAAAATGTGATTAATTTCAATAACTTTACGGAAGAAAGTATAATTCTAAATGAAACTGATGACATTGATATTTCTGACTTGTGTAATGATAGTAATAGCAGTAGTTTCGACAGTTTTGAATGGAATACGCAACATCCATGTAATGATAGAAAAACTCAATTTAAAATTGTTTTATTGAAAGAACAATGGTTAAATATCAAACCAGAAGAGAAAGTCAATAATAGGGGAGAAATTTATTATTCTTTGAAGAATGGGTGGACACATATTTTGTCTGAATTAATTTTTCTACAAGAAAAATTACCATGTGCGTATTCTTTCAAGAACCAAAAAGTAATACACGCGAATTGTTATGCTACAGATTATATTGTAAAAATAAATGGATTTTGCAGTGATCACAATTGTAAAGCTCAAATTTATGGGCAAGGATTATTTCAGTTTAACAATGATGATGATGTATCGCTCGAATTCGTTACCTTAAATACTGAAGATTTATTACACTCCAAAAAAAGATATGTGTCCGGAATTCGAAAAACGTCGTTTAAAAAGCATTCGAAACATAAAAAAGCCGTTGTATTTAGAAGTGAATTAATTAGAAAATATCATAAATATGGCGATCAAATTGGTCCTTTGGTACCAAATAACAATGTTATTAATGGAGTGCGTTTCGAGGCTAAAAATGAAGAATTCGGTGTTAAAGATACTGTATGGAAATCGCTTGAACATTTCAAAAGTGACGTTGAATTTAGTCGTGCCGTTAAACAAACAGGTTTTGATAAATTTTTTTTTATGTATTGGATACCGGAACAAATTGACGTTTATAATGATGTGATAAAACTTGGTTCAATTGTTTCTATTGACGCGACAGGGCGTGTTGTCCGTAAAATAACACGTTCGGAAAATAATTCTAGTAATCACATTTTTTTATATCAAATAATTACTCATGTTCAAAGCATTATAATACCATCTGGTCAACTTCTCTCGAAACGACAAGACACTCGAATCGTTGAATTCTGGTTACAAGAATGGATTTCATCTGGCGCACATGTTCCTTTAGAAGTAGTCACTGATATGTCAATTACACTTCAAAATGCGATTACTTTAGCAACTAATGGAATATTTTATAAAAAGTATTTGTCAATTTGTTATGATTTTTTAATTGGAAAAACTCAATTTGTACCACGGCCATTCGTTCGAATTGATATTGCTCATCTGATACATTGTGTTGCTAGACTGAAATGTTTATCTCGTGCAAAACCAGCAGTAAAAGATTTTTATTTACGATGTATAGGATTTATGACTACAATTGAAAAATTTCAAGATTTAGAAAAATCTATGAAATCAGTTTTGATTGTTAGTCAAAACGAGAGTAAATGTTATGCAGAAATTCAGTGGATTTTGAAAAGGATTGAAACTTTCAAATTTGATGATTCCATTGATTATAAACAGATAAGACAGTCTAATGTTTGTGAAAATGGCAATAATTGTACAGAACACATTTCTTGTAATGATGGAATTGATGTATTTTCCTCTGTGACAGTAGATCATAATTATAACTACAACGTTGATAATCTTTCGCTTTATATTGATCAAATAGTAGAGCAAACGTATTCAGAGCAAAATTCAAATATGTCAATTAATTTTAATGATATGAACATGTATTATTTTCCGGAAATTATCAATGATTTGAAACGTTTATTTAAACAATTTCCATCGTGGACTAATGTTATGTTGAACTGTTTTAATTCAAAAAATACTGTCGCAACATCTGCTCGATCCGAAAATTATTTTCGTTTTATTAAGGAAAATCTCTTAGAAGAACGTCAACCGTGCCGATTTGATAAATTTTTTATAAAACACGTACGAACAATTAATACCAAAGTTATCGAAGGAAGAGCAGCTTATGATGCATTAAAGAAAAACAAAGTTATTATTAATCAAAATCGTGAGGAAAAGCTACGGAAGGAGGAACAATTAATTTTACAAACGAAAGAAAATTGGAAAAATAAAGTAGTGAATGATACATTTGATTTTTCTAATGAAAATGAAAAAGATAATTTTTCTATTCTTAATTTTAATACTGATGAATATAATCAATTAGAAGCTGTTAATTCAAAAGATATTGTTCATTCTACTCCGAAAGGTATGGTGGATTATCCAATTATAAAAAATTCAGAAAACAATTTTTCCATTGTGTTGGATGCTGAAAAAAAAGTATTTGAACCGATAATTAAAGTAAATCAAAATTCTGAAAATGACAAGAATTTATTGAACAAACGCGGAATGTATGTTACTCCATGTCCTAATGTAAAGGTAATCCACCAAAAACCTGCTCAAAAAAAGTTTAAAAAAGATTTTATTAAAAATGGTAATAGGTTACCTCCACGTATGATTAATAATAACAAAATTTATCTTTTTAACACTTGTCCGTTCGATTCAATCACTGAAATTGTATCTGCTGCTTGTTGCAACTCCAGAAACTTTGAGAATTTTGTCACTTCACAAATAAGAAAAGAAACTATTTGTTTTTTTACATGTGTACGTAATTATACTGAACACGGAGCTACAGCATCGTTTTACAAATTAAGAGTAACATTGTTATATTCATTATATCCGTCTGCTAGTAACAATATAACTTGTGAAGACAATGTTTGCGATTTATCCCAATCTAAAAAGGGCATGTTATTGACATTGTTGTCGCTTTTCCGCGATCTTGATTGGTTGTCTTGTTCATGCGCTTGCTTCACTCGTGTGACTTGCTTCATTCGTGTCGTTTGACAGTTTGTCATTTGACAGTTAGTTGACAGTGTTGACAGTTAAAAAAATAAATATTAAATATAGTTAAATATATTTAATAAATATAGAAAGAAAGAGGAAGAAGGAAAGACGAATAAAGAAAGGTATGTATATTATATATGTATATTGTGTGTATATATGTATATTGCTGTATGAAAAATACGTATACTATTTTTTTTTATACTTATATATTTTTTTTATACTTTATAAATATATATTTTAATGTATATTACTTATTAATATAAACGATTCATTTAATATTAATATAAATGTTTCATTTACAGTTAAAGAAAAGACGAAGAATAGGCGAGAAAGAGAGAGGAAGGGAGAGAGAGAGAGAGAGAAAAACTGAGAGAGAGATAGAGAGAGAGAGAGACAGAAAGGAAAGAAAGAAGAGAAAGAAGGAGGTTTTATTTAAAATTAAAGAAAAGGAAGAATACGCAAAAGACAGGGAGAGAAAGAGATAGACAGAAAGAAAAAAGGAGAAAGAATATAATATTAGGTAATAATATTGTTTAATATTATCATTTAATATTGTTTGTTAAATATTATTAATAAAGATTATTACATATTATTAATATTATTAATATTATTAATATCATTTAATATTATTAAAGTTAATTATAGTATTAGAGAGAGACAGAAAGGAAAGAAAGAAGAGAAAGAAGGAGGTTTTACTTAAAATTAAAGAAAAGGAAGAATACGCAAAAGACAGGGAGAGAAAGAGATAGACAGAAAGAAAAAAGGAGAAAGAATATAATATTAGGTAATAATATTGTTTAATATTATCATTTAATATTGTTTGTTAAATATTATTAATAAAGATTATTAAATATTATTAATATTATTAATATTATTAATATCATTTAATATTATTAAAGTTAATTATAGTATTAGAGAGAGACAGAAAAGAAAGAAAGAAGAGAAAAAAGTAGGTTTTATTTAAAATTAAAGAAAAGGAAGAATACGCAAAAGACAGGGAGAGAAAGAGATAGACAGAAAGAAAAAAGGAGAAAGAATATAATATTAGGTAATAATATTGTTTAATATTATCATTTAATATTGTTTGTTAAATATTATTAATAAAGATTATTAAATATTATTAATATTATTAATATTATTAATATCATTTAATATTATTAAAGTTAATTATAGTATTAGAGAGAGACAGAAAAGAAAGAAAGAAGAGAAAAAAGTAGGTTTTATTTAAAATTAAAGAAAAGGAAGAATACGCAAAAGACAGGGAGAGAAAGAGATAGACAGAAAGAAAAAAGGAGAAAGAATATAATATTAGGTAATAATATTGTTTAATATTATCATTTAATATTGTTTGTTAAATATTATTAATAAAGATTATTAAATATTATTAATATTATTAATATTATTAATATCATTTAATATTATTAAAGTTAATTATAGTATTAGAGAGAGACAGAAAAGAAAGAAAGAAGAGAAAAAAGTAGGTTTTATTTAAAATTAAAGAAAAGGAAGAATACGCAAAAGACAGGGAGAGAAAGAGATAGACAGAAAGAAAAAAGGAGAAAGAATATAATATTAGGTAATAATATTGTTTAATATTATCATTTAATATTGTTTGTTAAATATTATTAATAAAGATTATTAAATATTATTAATATTATTAATATTATTAATATCATTTAATATTATTAAAGTTAATTATAGTATTAGAGAGAGACAGAAAAGAAAGAAAGAAGAGAAAAAAGTAGGTTTTATTTAAAATTAAAGAAAAGGAAGAATACGCAAAAGACAGGGAGAGAAAGAGATAGACAGAAAGAAAAAAGGAGAAAGAATATAATATTAGGTAATAATATTGTTTAATATTATCATTTAATATTGTTTGTTAAATATTATTAATAAAGATTATTAAATATTATTAATATTATTAATATTATTAATATCATTTAATATTATTAAAGTTAATTATAGTATTAGAGAGAGACAGAAAAGAAAGAAAGAAGAGAAAAAAGTAGGTTTTATTTAAAATTAAAGAAAAGGAAGAATACGCAAAAGACAGGGAGAGAAAGAGATAGACAGAAAGAAAAAAGGAGAAAGAATATAATATTAGGTAATAATATTGTTTAATATTATCATTTAATATTGTTTGTTAAATATTATTAATAAAGATTATTAAATATTATTAATATTATTAATATTATTAATATCATTTAATATTATTAAAGTTAATTATAGTATTAGAGAGAGACAGAAAAGAAAGAAAGAAGAGAAAAAAGTAGGTTTTATTTAAAATTAAAGAAAAGGAAGAATACGCAAAAGACAGGGAGAGAAAGAGATAGACAGAAAGAAAAAAGGAGAAAGAATATAATATTAGGTAATAATATTGTTTAATATTATCATTTAATATTGTTTGTTAAATATTATTAATAAAGATTATTAAATATTATTAATATTATTAATATTATTAATATCATTTAATATTATTAAAGTTAATTATAGTATTAGAGAGAGACAGAAAAGAAAGAAAGAAGAGAAAAAAGTAGGTTTTATTTAAAATTAAAGAAAAGGAAGAATACGCAAAAGACAGGGAGAGAAAGAGATAGACAGAAAGAAAAAAGGAGAAAGAATATAATATTAGGTAATAATATTGTTTAATATTATCATTTAATATTGTTTGTTAAATATTATTAATAAAGATTATTAAATATTATTAATATTATTAATATTATTAATATCATTTAATATTATTAAAGTTAATTATAGTATTAGAGAGAGACAGAAAAGAAAGAAAGAAGAGAAAAAAGTAGGTTTTATTTAAAATTAAAGAAAAGGAAGAATACGCAAAAGACAGGGAGAGAAAGAGATAGACAGAAAGAAAAAAGGAGAAAGAATATAATATTAGGTAATAATATTGTTTAATATTATCATTTAATATTGTTTGTTAAATATTATTAATAAAGATTATTAAATATTATTAATATTATTAATATTATTAATATCATTTAATATTATTAAAGTTAATTATAGTATTAGAGAGAGACAGAAAAGAAAGAAAGAAGAGAAAAAAGTAGGTTTTATTTAAAATTAAAGAAAAGGAAGAATACGCAAAAGACAGGGAGAGAAAGAGATAGACAGAAAGAAAAAAGGAGAAAGAATATAATATTAGGTAATAATATTGTTTAATATTATCATTTAATATTGTTTGTTAAATATTATTAATAAAGATTATTAAATATTATTAATATTATTAATATTATTAATATCATTTAATATTATTAAAGTTAATTATAGTATTAGAGAGAGACAGAAAAGAAAGAAAGAAGAGAAAAAAGTAGGTTTTATTTAAAATTAAAGAAAAGGAAGAATACGCAAAAGACAGGGAGAGAAAGAGATAGACAGAAAGAAAAAAGGAGAAAGAATATAATATTAGGTAATAATATTGTTTAATATTATCATTTAATATTGTTTGTTAAATATTATTAATAAAGATTATTAAATATTATTAATATTATTAATATTATTAATATCATTTAATATTATTAAAGTTAATTATAGTATTAGAGAGAGACAGAAAAGAAAGAAAGAAGAGAAAAAAGTAGGTTTTATTTAAAATTAAAGAAAAGGAAGAATACGCAAAAGACAGGGAGAGAAAGAGATAGACAGAAAGAAAAAAGGAGAAAGAATATAATATTAGGTAATAATATTGTTTAATATTATCATTTAATATTGTTTGTTAAATATTATTAATAAAGATTATTAAATATTATTAATATTATTAATATTATTAATATCATTTAATATTATTAAAGTTAATTATAGTATTAGAGAGAGACAGAAAAGAAAGAAAGAAGAGAAAAAAGTAGGTTTTATTTAAAATTAAAGAAAAGGAAGAATACGCAAAAGACAGGGAGAGAAAGAGATAGACAGAAAGAAAAAAGGAGAAAGAATATAATATTAGGTAATAATATTGTTTAATATTATCATTTAATATTGTTTGTTAAATATTATTAATAAAGATTATTAAATATTATTAATATTATTAATATTATTAATATCATTTAATATTATTAAAGTTAATTATAGTATTAGAGAGAGACAGAAAAGAAAGAAAGAAGAGAAAAAAGTAGGTTTTATTTAAAATTAAAGAAAAGGAAGAATACGCAAAAGACAGGGAGAGAAAGAGATAGACAGAAAGAAAAAAGGAGAAAGAATATAATATTAGGTAATAATATTGTTTAATATTATCATTTAATATTGTTTGTTAAATATTATTAATAAAGATTATTAAATATTATTAATATTATTAATATTATTAATATCATTTAATATTATTAAAGTTAATTATAGTATTAGAGAGAGACAGAAAAGAAAGAAAGAAGAGAAAAAAGTAGGTTTTATTTAAAATTAAAGAAAAGGAAGAATACGCAAAAGACAGGGAGAGAAAGAGATAGACAGAAAGAAAAAAGGAGAAAGAATACGTTGATAATCTTTCGCTTTATATTGATCAAATAGTAGAGCAAACATATTTCGAGCAAAATGCAAATATGTCAATTAATTTTAATGATATAAACATGTATTATTTTCCAGAAATTATCAATGATTTGAAACGTTTATTCAAACAATTTCCGTCGTGGACTAATGTTATGTTAAACTGTTTTAATTCAAAAAATACTGTCGCAACATCTGCTCGATCCGAAAATTATTTTTGTTTTATTAAGGAAAATCTCTTAGAAGAACGTCAACCGTGCCGATTTGATAAATTTTTTATAAAACACGTACGAACAATTAATACCAAAGTTATCGAAGGAAGAGCAGCTTATGATGTTTTAAAGAAAAACAAAGTTATTATTAATCAAAATCGTGAGGAAAAGCTACGGAAGGAGGAACAATTAATTTTACAAACGAAAGAAAATTGGAAAAATAAAGTAGTGAATGATACATTTGATTTTTCTAATGAAAATGAAAAAGATAATTTTTCTATTCTTAATTTTAATACTGATGAATATAATCAATTAGAAGCTGTTAATTCAAAAGATATTGTTCATTCTACTCCGAAAGGTATGGTGGATTATCCAATTATAAAAAATTCAGAAAACAATTTTTCCATTGTGTTGGACGCTGAAAAAAAAGTATTTGAACCGATAATTAAAGTAAATCAAAATTCTGAAAATGACAAGAATTTATTGAACAAACGCGGAATGTATGTTACTCCATGTCCTAATGTAAAGGTAATCCACCAAAAACCTGCTCAAAAAAAGTTTAAAAAAGATTTTATTAAAAATGGTAATAGGTTACCTCCACGTATGATTAATAATAACAAAATTTATCTTTTTAACACTTGTCCGTTCGATTCAATCACTGAAATTGTATCTGCTGCTTGTTGCAACTCCAGAAACTTTGAGAATTTTGTCACTTCACAAATAAGAAAAGAAACTATTTGTTTTTTTACATGTGTACGTAATTATACTGAACACGGAGCTACAGCATCGTTTTACAAATTAAGAGTAACATTGTTATATTCATTATATCCGTCTGCTAGTAACAATATAACTTGTGAAGACAATGTTTGCGATTTATCCCAATCTAAAAAGGGCATGTTATTGACATTGTTGTCGCTTTTCCGCGATCTTGATTGGTTGTCTTGTTCATGCGCTTGCTTCACTCGTGTGACTTGCTTCATTCGTGTCGTTTGACAGTTTGTCATTTGACAGTTAGTTGACAGTGTTGACAGTTAAAAAAATAAATATTAAATATAGTTAAATATATTTAATAAATATAGAAAGAAAGAGGAAGAAGGAAAGACGAATAAAGAAAGGTATGTATATTATATATGTATATTGTGTGTATATATGTATATTGCTGTATGAAAAATACGTATACTATTTTTTTTTATACTTATATATTTTTTTTATACTTTATAAATATATATTTTAATGTATATTACTTATTAATATAAACGATTCATTTAATATTAATATAAATGTTTCATTTACAGTTAAAGAAAAGACGAAGAATAGGCGAGAAAGAGAGAGGAAGGGAGAGAGAGAGAGAGAGAAAAACTGAGAGAGAGATAGAAAAAGATATTGTTCATTCTACTCCGAAAGGTATGGTGGATTATCCAATTATAAAAAATTCAGAAAACGATTTTTCCATTGGGTTGGACGTTGAAAGAAGAAGTATTTGAACCGATAATTAAAGTAAATCAAAATTCTGAAAATGACAAGAATTTATTGAACAAACGCGGAATGTATGTTACTCCGTGTCCTAATGTAAAGGTAATCCACCAAAAACCTGCTCAAAAAAAGTTTAAAAAAGATTTGATTAAAAATGGTAATAGGTTACCTCCACGTATGATTAATGTTGGGATTTACCAACAAATGTATGCGACTCAAGCGCCACCTAAACCGTCCGCCGGATGCCGGCGGCATCGCGTGCGTCGCCCTCCGCGACGCTCCCGCCTTTTTCTATACACTCAACTTCCTGTGTCGTCCGTCCCGCCCGACACATCGTTCTTATTTGTACTCTCGTCAAAGTGTTCAGTAAAATTTTTTTTACTAGATATTTAGCCGGATATCGCGCCAAAGTTTCTTTTACTAGATATTTAGCCGGATATCGCGTGTTATTATTCGTACCCATACTTATTAGTAACAGGTTATGGGCCCAGTAGTGACCAGAAGAAAAATTTGTGCACGTGTCTCGTGAATACTCTGTTGAGGTTAATATCGTGCCAAACAAGTTCGATTCCGCACCAAAGATGAACACGACCGGCGCGGTACGCTTCGAGCAACTCAACAAAGAAAACTACGACACCTGGAAGATCCAGATGAGAGCGATCTTAATAAAAAACGACGCCTGGGGATACGCCAGCGGAACGTGCATAAAGCCAGCAGGCGGAGACACGGCGGCGGAAACCGCGGCGCAACGCTGGACCGAAAACGACCTAAAGGCGCAATCAGACATCATCCTGGCCATGAATCCATCGGTAATCAAACAGGTAAAAGGATGTGAGTCCGCGCGGGAAATCTGGACGAAGCTAGAGGGCATCTACGAGTCGAAAGGTCCGATGCGAAAAGCCGCTCTATTAAACTCATTGATCTCGCACAAGATGCAAGACGGTGACGATGCGCGCGAGAGCACTCAAGAATTTCTCGATATCGTCGACAAACTGGCCGACATGAGGATAGAGATAAACAACGACCTACTCAGCGTTATGATGTTGCGAAGCCTCCCGGAAAGCTTCGAGAACTTTCGGTGCGCGATCGCATCACGTGACGACCTCCCGAGCTCCGAGACGCTACGCGTGAAAATCCTCGAAGAGTACAAAACGCGAAAGGGCAACGGCTATAAAACGTCGAATCAAAGTGCAATGATGGCCGGGAAGTTTTTCCGCAAGAAAAACAAATCGAAGAAGAAGGACAAAAACGGCGAGGAGAAAATCGAGGGAGAGAAAACCTCTAACCGGAACGTCAAAGTCAAGTGCAATAATTGCCGCAAGCTTGGGCACGAGACGAAAGAGTGCTGGCACGCGGACAAATCCAAGAGACAGTTCGCGAACTGTGCGGATAACGTTAGTTTGTACGCCGCGTCGAACGCAAGCACGCGCGAAGTTTTTCAAGTCGGTGAAAGAACGAATCTTCGCGGATGGTGCATCGACAGCGGGTGCACATCGCACATGTGCAGCGACATTAACGCGTTCGCGAAAATCGATTCGAGCGGGCACGGGAAACTTAACCTAGTCAGTAACGCATGCACGGAAATCACGGGGAAAGGCATAGTTTCGCTTGCAACGGATGTCGACGGTCGTAAGAAGACGGTGAGATTATATATATATATATGTATTGTTTTTAATTGCGAAGCCTTTTTCTTTTTATTGATAGCATAAAATGTTTTATCTGTCACATGTAGCATGGAATGCAGAACAATTTGATAATTTTGTTTTTTTTTACTATTTCCCTTTGTAATACACACGTTTTAGCGGCAGCAGCAGGGACAGCAGCAGGGGCAGCAGCAGCAGGACTGGTAGCAGCAGGGGCAGCAGGAGCAGGAGCGGGGTTTGTTATTATGCGGCCGGCGGTGGTGCGGCCGGCGGTGTTATGGCCGGCGACGGTGCGGGCGGCGATGATGCGATCAGTGGTGATGCGGTCGGCGGCAGTGCGACCGGCGACAGAAACGCCAGAGACCCGGCTGCTGGTTACAGGTACAGCGGCGGCCACGGGGTTGGCGGCGACAGATTCAAGGACTGCGCGATTGTTGCAATGACTAATTCAGCTATGGGACTGGCGGAATTAGCCATTGTGAATCTATAATTGGCGGAACGATCGTTCTCAATTTCTAACGAAAATTTAGATAGAAACGCCTCTTCATTTTCGTCCATTAGCATCTGAAATTTTGAATA
>NW_021850388.1:0-844 GCF_003651465.1 Formica exsecta
ACTATCTTTTCTACCTATACTGTGTTTCGTAAGCTTGAGTCTCCCCTCCTCTGGAACCCGGACACCGACGAGCCGATCCGAGCGTCGAGCGAGGTGACCGCGTTACAAGGTTCGAAGTGATTGTTGAATAACGATATTACCTGGAAGTTTGAATAGCGATTCAAATGATATGCGACGTATTAAATCCTGAATAAAAATTTTCCAAGCTCCAGCGGCGAACATTATTTGAGAGCTGAGAGTTCTGATGGAGGTTCTAAGCAGTTATTGACCAATTCTGAAGAAAACACTTATGGTGCAAACAGATCGGACCAACGAGGTTTACGAGATATTTAACGTCTTATGTCCTCTACAACAACTTTCGAAAATCCCGAAGGCAAAATTTTTTTGAGTATTTTGAGGGGTCTTGATGAGTGTTTTACATAGTTTTTGAAAAGTTTTGAAGAATATTCTGATAATAAAAAACCATGGGATAATTAATGAGGAAGTTATTCGGTGTTCTTAAGATTTCTTGAAAATTCATAAAAGGGCCGTAACTTTTTTATTCTTGAGTGTAATTTTTTTTAAATTGGCAAGAACTTTTAGGGATAGATAAGAGAACATCAAAAATTTATCAGAACTATTGTATATCAAAATTTTGCAGTTTTTCGAAAATTCGCAAAAGGGCCATAACTTTTTTATTTTAGAGTGTAATTTTTTTTTTAATTGACAAGAACTCTAAGGAATAGATGAAAGAACATTAAAAAGTTATCAGAACTATTGTACATCAAAATAGAATTTTCAAAAAAAAAAAATTTTTTTTTTTGGTCGATTAATTTTCTTTTAAGTATCAGGAACTCTAGAATTA
>NW_021850389.1:0-1185 GCF_003651465.1 Formica exsecta
ATTCTTATATATGTCTCGTGAAAAATTAATACATTATTAAACATTTTACACTTCAAAGTATATTTTGTATCCCACCACATAAATATAATTTTTCACATACTGCTTATACATGCGTTTGTAAACATTCTATAATATGTTTAGTTGCCTATAAAAATATACATCCCATGATGGTTGCATTACAAACGCATGCATCTTTATTAGAAAAATGTTGCAATATAACTAACATAAAAGATGCGATCAAGATACATGCCTTGATACATCATCAGTTACAAATAGCGGTATAAAAAAATAATAACATTTGGTAGTGCGATACAAAATAACTTTTGGAGCGTAAAATTTTCTGCAAGTCATATATAAGAAACATAGCAAGCATAAAGTGGCATATTTCGCGAAATATTTATAATGTTTCAAAGATGTAGATTTTATTTGGTTTTATTAAAACTTTTATCCTAAATTTGGTTAAGGTGATAATTTATAATAAAAATCTGTAATAAAAATAGTTAATTTTTTTATATTCATAATAATTATTTCTATCATAAAACATTATCATATTATAAAAAAAAAGTAATTGATGGTAGGGTTTGAACTTTGATTTACAAATTCAAACGCAAGTACTATATCCACTACACCACAGCTACTCATGTATAATCTAATTGTAGAGACTAATTTTTATATGGAAAACATTTTCAGTAACATGACTGTCTGCACTCTAAAGGCCATTGCACATGAAAACATTTTAGTCGTAATCGTAAGGCCGTAAGCAAATCGACCAATCACAATCAAGTATTCTAAAATGTAATAAGAATGTTTGAACTGTGATTGGTTGATTTGCTTTCGGTCTTACGGTTACGACTAAAATGTTTTCACGTGCAATGGCCTTAATAAACATACCATTATACTCTGAGGAACTTTGTAACCATGTCAAATTTTTTATAGATCAACGAAGTTCAATTCTGAATCTTTCCTTTATAGCTTATAATCGATATACATACACAAACACACATCTAAAATATAATCTACACACATACACACACACTTATATATATAGTACTCTGAGGACCATGTCAAATTTTTTATAGATCAACGAAGTTCAATTCTGAATCTTTCCTTTATAGCTTATAATCGATATACATACACAACATACACAATAAAATATAATCTACACACACATACACACACACTTAT
>NW_021850389.1:18703-20010 GCF_003651465.1 Formica exsecta
ACGCCGCCGCCGCCGTCGTCCTTTTCGTGAGCATAGGCGCCGTCGCCGTCGCTTTCGATCCTTCGCTTCTTGCTGGAAAAAAATTATTATTTTAATGCGGTCTAATCACTATTTTTCAGAGAAGGAATAATACGATGGCGCAACACAACTAATGATATGATGTATGTTACGTATGCATATATGTACGTTAGTGTATGTATGCGTGTGTGTATGTGTGTGTGTATGCACACATATGCGTACACATCAACATTGTCGTTGATCAGAAAATATTTCATATCGAACGCTCATATAATTTGTTTTCGTATATATATTTGATGTGTGTGTGTGTATTTGCGTATATATATTTATATATTCTGCAAATATATATTTTATACGAAAGAACAATACGTGCGTTTGATAGCGAATATTATATGAACAGTGACAATTTTTGTATGTGTATGCATATTTCTGCATGTGTCTGTATATTATATACGTGTATAATTGCGTGTGCATGCATAGATACTTTATGTATAAAAATATACGGAAGTTTGTGTTTGTGTGTGCGTGTGTGTGTATGTGTGTGTGTGTATGATAATATATAATAAAATAAATATACTTACATCTGCCCGGCATTGCAGCGGTTCGACGATCTCCGGTAGCGATCCAAAAACGAATGAACGATCAAGTCAGCGAGTCGAGCAATCTCGGCAATGTCCGTGTGAAAATCTTTATTTGTGTTGGACACTCAACACAAGGAAGCAGGCTCATGCGATTCCTAACACATGCACCTCTCCTGACCGGCCGGCTTTCGATTGTTTGTAAACTGACAATGAGCCATGCAACTCATGATCAAAAGCATGATAAAACACGCGTTCGACGATAATTATGTAATTGGATTGTTGAAAAGAAAGAGAGAAAAAAAATTTGTTGAAACGTTCACTTTCTCTCTCTCAATTTTTACACATAGTTCTATATACATATGTATATGTATATATATATATGTGTGTGTGTACATGTGTGTATATGTATATGTAGATTATATTTTAGATATATATTTGTGTATGTATATCGATTATAAGCTATAATTAATAAGGGAAAACTCAGAAATAATAGTATGTTTATTACAGTGCAGACGGTCAACAGTTACATTACTGAAAATCTCTTCGATATAAAAATTAATCTTTAGTACAGTTAGATTATACATGAGTAGGTGTGGTGTAGTGGATATAGTACTTGCGTTTGAATTTGTAAATCAAGGTTCCAAATCCTTCCATCAATTAATTTTTTTTTTTATAATATGATAATGTTTTATGGTAGAAATAATTATT
>NW_021850390.1:0-215 GCF_003651465.1 Formica exsecta
AGAAAAAGTATTTAATTATGTGTATTTTTGTATGTACATGTGTTGCATTTAATTATAGTTAAATAGAAAAAGAAAATAACTTATTGTGGTGTATCTCATTTATATCAGATAAAGGGAGCCTGGCGAGCGAGACTTTGGAACTCTTTGATGTTTGTCATCTCGCTTGCTCCTTCATTCTTTCTTGCTCTCGCTTTTGTCAATTCTTCAGCATCGGA
>NW_021850390.1:379-579 GCF_003651465.1 Formica exsecta
TAAATCGTATAATTTTTAATGAAATAAGTAATCATAATTACATAACTGATTAAAAATAATTCAGTTTATGTCATGTTTGGTATCATTTTAATCGCAAGAATCTTATTAATCCATTATATTTATATTCATACTAATAAAATCAAAAATGTAAGTTGCAGTTTTTATTTTATAAAATGTTTATATTTTGTACATAAGGAAAG
>NW_021850391.1:0-5536 GCF_003651465.1 Formica exsecta
GGGTAAAAACCTAATTCCAGACTTCTCGCTTTAAAACTATCGTATCCTCGACTAGAACAACCGAGAACAAAATTTTTAAGACTAGAACAACAATATAAGGCCCACTTTACTCTTCATCGGAAAATTTTATTTGTCGATTCTCTTGGGTAAAAACCTAATTCCAGACTTCTCGCTTTAAAACTATCGTAGCCTCGACTAGAACAACCGGGAACAAAATTTTTAAAACCAGAACAACAATATAAGGCCCACTTTACTCTTCATCGGAAAATTTTATTTGTCGATTCTCTTGGGTAAAAACCTAATTCCAGACTTCTCGCTTTAAAACTATCGTAGCCTCGACTAGAACAACCGGGAACAAAATTTTTAAAACCAGAACAACAATATAAGGCCCACTTTACTCTTCATCGGAAAATTTTATTTGTCGATTCTCTTGGGTAAAAACCTAATTCCAGACTTCTCGCTTTAAAACTATCGTAGCCTCGACTAGAACAACCGGGAACAAAATTTTTAAAACCAGAACAACAATATAAGGCCCACTTTACTCTTCATCGGAAAATTTTATTTGTCGATTCTCTTGGGTAAAAACCTAATTCCAGACTTCTCGCTTTAAAACTATCGTAGCCTCGACTAGAACAACCGGGAACAAAATTTTTAAAACCAGAACAACAATATAAGGCCCACTTTACTCTTCATCGGAAAATTTTATTTGTCGATTCTCTTGGGTAAAAACCTTGTTCCAGGTTTCCCGCTTTAAAACTATCGTGTTCTTGACTAGAACAACCGGGAACAAAATTTTCACGCTCCGAACAAAAACATAATATGCGCTTTATTCTTGGAGATAGAGAGTTACTTTGTCTTTTTCATCTTTTTTGTTTTTTTGTTTTTTTTGTTTTTTTTTGTTTTTCTCTGGATATTTTTGTAATTTTTTTTGAATTTGTAATGTTTATTAACTTTAAAAAATTTTTTTTATGTTTTAAGTATTAATTTTTTTTTGTCATTTTTTGTGATTGACTTAATGGACTTTTTTCAAACTTTAATATATACTATTAAATGCGGGTTTACTGTAGCATTGCTTTTAACTCTACTTGGCTTACGGCTCAAGTCATCAAATTGTGTCCAGTTTTCATTACATTTAATAAATGCTGTGTAATGTCCTACTGAACTGACTGACGTACCACCGTAAAAATTAACTATGCCTGCTAATTTATATTCACAGTCATTGAGAGTAATATGATCGATAAAGCTATTTAAATCGTATGTTTGTTGACTGATACTATGTTCAATGAACACGTGTGATCCGTATTCTATTTCCGTCTGAATGCTCTTATTGCACATTTTACAAGTAGACGTTTCTGCTACATATTCTGTAATGGCTTTATCTAATTTTTTATACCCATATTCTTCTATTATTTTTGTTTGAATGGGTAAAATAATTCCCGACCGAGATTTATTATTTTGACATTCGTTACATGTATTTTTAATTTTGTAACTCGGATTTTCATTAAATATTTGTTCACATAAATTATTTACATTAGAAAGAGCATCAATAATTATTATGTCAGAAGTTGCTCCATTTCAAATAAAAAATTCTACCTTTTTTAGCAGTTCTGCTCTTTTTTTATAAATTCTCTTGGTCGGTCCTTCTTCTACATATTGTCTAATAAATGAAAATATTTCTGTAGATTCTGTTTTTAAAGCGATATTGAAAGATTCATACATAGTTGCACTTGCAAATATATGGACTAAACTGTCAAATCCACAAGTGTTTTGAACTATGTACGTTAATTTTTTTTCTGATAACGCCGGACAAAGATTACCATTTTTCAAAAGCGTGATTCCAACAGCGTTTTTGGCAATACTTATTGTATTCCAATCAGGTCTTCCTTGTAAATATGATCGCTTTATCTTCGTGGGAATATTTTTATTTTTCCAATTTTGTTCAAATAATAAATCATTTATTTCTTCTTTTTCAAGGGAGGAATTTGGACAATTTTCTTCTGTTGTTATTGTAGATTCCATAATTAAAGAAGTGTTATTGCGTTGTTGTAATTCATTTTCCGGCATAAAATCATTTTCCGTCATAAAATCACTTTCCGTCATAAAAGCACTTTCGCGAGCTGCTGCAGCCAGTTTTGCTTTTCCGGAAAATGATTTCAGATGTAGGCTTACAAATTTATCTAACCTCATTGGTCTACAATCATTTTTTAAAACCCTATTCTTTAAATCATTGAATTCTCCTTCTACGGCTGCAGAAGTAGCACTAAATTTTGAGCATTGGAAGGCATCGAGCATTATTGCAGTGTACAGCGGAAAGTATGGTACTAATTTTTTAATTCGTTCTGTCAAAAAAGGGGCAAAATAAATATTAATATCGTCGCCTGTTTTAGAGGTTTTTTGATTAATTTCCTGAAATAAATTTTTTGTCCACGTATCAATATTACTATCATTAATTAAATCATTATCGTCGTCAATATTGATTTCTTTTTCGGATTCAGTTAAATTTTCCGTTACTGTTAATAAACTCGAATCTTGAACTCTTTCTTTTAAATATTCGTAAGCTTCCTGTCCTAGACTATTCAATCCATTTTTGTCTTTGCCGTACCCTTCGCTGTTACAAAGAATAATGATATTCCGTATTGTACTTTCAAATTCATTAAAATTAGTTATTTTTGTTAAATAACCCATTATTAACAAATAAAATGTCTTAACTCTTGGGTGTAATTGTTTTAATTCTTTCCATCGTGCTACTAAGTGCATGTAATGCGCAATGTCCAATCGTAAACAACATGATGGTAAACAATACGGCATACCTGTAACGTAATAAAAACACTGTTGTAAGTAATCTTTTAAGTTTTTACAGTTCCCAAAAGATCGTACTATAGCCCCCATCAGAGCCTTATCAAAATCTGATACTATTTGCTTGGGAATTGGAAAATTTGCCTTGTATGTGGTTCCTATTCTTATAATTTCATTAAACCAGTACAAAATTGCGTTGGTATTCTGCACTTCACTCAGCATTTGAAACACTGGCATTTTTGTACTGGGTGTTTCTGTAACTATTTCATATAAATAGATATGCGCTGACAGTTCACCATTTAATTTTCGGAGTTTTTTAACCAATGAGCCCGTGGCATCGACACATATATTATTGGGATTTTTTAAATAAATCATCATCTGTTCCTGAGTCCAATAATGGACGAAAAATGGATCAAATCCAATACTATGAATGTGACCAACATGACACTCATATTTCATTTTTGTTATGCTTTGAATCGGATCGATTAAACTGATTCCGAGATCTTTGTTCTTTTCGTATTCCTTCGCTTTACGTAAAATATTCGTTTTAGGTAAATATGGTGGTTCAGGGTCTCCGAAGTTCATAATATTATCGGCTTCTTTACGTCGCCATAATGATGGTAAAATATTTCTGTCAAGCATATCGCGAGAAATGTCAATGCGACGTTGTCCTTTCAATTGACGTTTTTTTTTATGCTTGATAGAATCATCGAAGTTCTCAAGGGAACATTCCATGAGTACATCCTTTTGATGTAATGGCTTATTAACTATGCATCCCTTGAAAATGCAATTGCATTCTTTGCAATTGCCATGTACAGTTAAAAAAAAACCAGTACCAGAAATTTTAGAGTTTTTGAATACCAAGGCACATGGCAATTTTATTTCGTCATAAATTTTCTTATACAAGACGTCTGTCCAAACTTTTCTAAGTAGAACATTATATCTTCTTTCACCTAAATTATTATCCGTATAAAATACCTCTTCAGGTAATATTTTCAAGTAAGTCTCGTAAGATAAATTAATATTAAATGATATGATATCATTTGACAATTTGGTGTCGTTCAACGAAACATCAGATATCATTGACGACTGGACCTTAACATTGTGATATTCTAGAATTTTATTCCATAAACCGTATCGATTATTTTTTAAAAGAATATAAATATATTTTGGCTTTAAATAATGAGTTTTATCTGGATCATTTTTAGTAATTTCACTAATCGTCGAATATATCGATGAACTTGGAACAACAGGCTTTCCAAATTCATCAATAATATCGCGAAATTTGTTAGACAAGAGAATGTCTAAAAGATGATTGACATGCTTTGCCATTTTAATAGATAATAAGAGTAATATCAATTAAAAAGTATTAATAGTACAAAAAACCAAATATGTAATAAAATGAGAAAAAAAATGTTATATATACTATAACAATTAAAATTATGTAAAGAAGAACGAAAATCACACGCAAAACTTATTATTATTAAACTTAATACTAAACTTATTATTATTTAACTTAATATTTAACTTAATACATGAAAGATATTAATCAAACTACAATTAAATCTATGTAAGAACATAAAACTACATGTGAGAATTATGAAATATGCGCAAGAAACACAAACTAATCTAAAAAAATAAAATGTATGCAAGAATAATTAAAAATGCGGAAAAAAATGTATATGAACTTAAATGCAAAAATGATGAAAAGTAGGTGAAATAATGGGATTATGAAAAATGATGAATATACGGATGGGATAGAGTTCAATAGAAAATGAATTTCTTTTGGAATGATCTCTAAGCAAGTATCAACTGCAGAATGAACAAGAGAATGATGCGCCGATTCGAAAACTAGCTACGAAGGCTAACTAAGGCGTTGCGTGCTTCGTTCGGAATACGATAGCGGGATAGCGTAAAACAAAACAGAGCTCAGAAACGAGTTGACCCGCAGCACTATCGGAGCCGGCGGTGGTGGGGATGCGCAATGTGTGCGTGTCCTGTCCTTTCGAACGCCGCACGCGCCGCTTATCTGCGCCGATTCGGAGAGAAGGACGGAACTATGCTCCTTTTCACCAAAATCGCGCGCCACATGCTTCGTTCCGAATACGATAGCGTTACTGAAATACTTCTCGCAATCTTATGGGAAATAAGTATTAATGTTAATAAAATATCTGACCCTATCTTAATCGATAAATTATTAATATGAGTATTTATATGAATTTATTGCGACAAGAAATGCGTTTCAAATAATTAATATATATTGTATATATTAGTTTATTTATAAATTAACTTATTTTAAAAATTAACGGGATAAATCATTTTTTTGGATAAAATATAAACGTATTGATTATTTATTAAAATGAAATAATCGATAGCGGCTTATGTGAAAATATCAACAAGTTAATCAAGAGCAAAAAGCCGTATGTTCGTGCTATAAAATATTATAGCACGTGAAATGTCACTTTTGTGCCTCCTTCAAAATTAATTACTCTCGCGAGCTAATATCGTGCTCTATTTAGTATTAAATTATTTTTAAAGACGCGTAATTTAATTTTATGATTTGTACCATCTGTGGTTTCGACAAATATTATATTTCCATATTCTATAAAGAGTAAAGTGAGCCTTATATTATTGTCCTGGTCTTAAAAATTTTGTTCCCGATTGTTCTAGTCGAGAATACGATAGTTTTAAAGCAAGAAGCCTGGAATTAGGTTTTTACCCAAGAGAATCGAAAAATAAA
>NW_021850392.1:0-503 GCF_003651465.1 Formica exsecta
TAATAAAAAATATAAAAAAATATAAAAAATAAAATAAAACCAGCGCACCCAATTGTTGTCAAGGTGGTTTTTACCGTTTTGTCAAGACGGAGTTTTACCGAGAGCATACGGATTTCTTAAAATCCATAAACCTAGTTGCCCTTTCCGACTCATTGTTTTCTCCCTTAACAGTCCTTTATACAATTTAGTCTCTTTCATCCATCGCAAAATACTCATAAGTTTTCCCGTTACACATAGCCACATCAATAATAGTTTCGAACTGGTTAAAAAACATTCTGACGTACGCATTAACAAAGATCTCTCTTTGATTTCCTTAGACGTCACGTCCTTGTTCACCAATGTTCCCATTGAAATGGCTATCGAAAGTGTCTCTTCTAGATGGAATTATATTTCTAAGAATTGTACAATATCTAAATTTGAATTTATCACGGCTGTCAGATTTATATTAAATTCTGCGTATTTCACTTTTAACGGAGTGATCTACCAACAAACATTCGGCGCGC
>NW_021850393.1:0-261 GCF_003651465.1 Formica exsecta
AGAATTGGCACTTAATTTTATTGAATCCTATATAGGCAATAAAATTTTGTTTTTTATTTTTTTTATATTATCTCACAATAATATTTTTATTTATATAGAATTAGCATTCGTTTTATTTTTAATTTATAATGTTCAACAATATTATAGTTATATATAATATAATATAGTTTAATAGTTTAATAATATATCAATTTAACTACACCTATAAATTCATTAACTTTTGTATTACTGTAACATCATACTTCTTAAATTTAACATATT
>NW_021850394.1:0-2133 GCF_003651465.1 Formica exsecta
ACGAAATGGTCCAAGTTATTCCATTTGGCAAACCTGGCCACATACAGAACATATTTCGTGATCAACTTTTTTCCTCTCTACACTATCGAGATAACTCTCCTTACTCTTCCTTCATGATGACAACTTACGTTTTTCTCTGTCTTACTTTTACGACTACGACAGCCGTAAACGCTTAAACATCTCATTCTCTGCCATCAGCCTTATTCTGTTTAAAGCTTTACAAAAGGTGCTCAAAAATTCCTCTGTCGACTTCGACATACTTTCTAGCATGAATTAATAAATTGTTTCAAGCTTTTTGAAAAATGTTTGAAGTTTCGCGAACATATGTTTATTAAACATTGTCGACTTGTTTTCATGTGCTAAAGCCGTTGTACCAGTTTTGGCACTGACAATGAGTTCAGAGACACTCTGTATAAAGTTGCAATACTTTGCAACTTTAATTTGCGAAGTATTAAGATATAATTAATTGTGGTTGATTCAATGTTGAAATTATATCAAAATGATAGCCGAAGAATCGTCAAAAATTTGTATCATTTCGATATTGATTCAAACAGAATTTCAACTTCACTTCAACATTTGGTTTTCGACGTTAGTTCAATGTCACATCAACTTATATTATATTATATATTTGTACAATAACTGGGTAGAAATCACGCTGCGATCGACCGGTCGATCGCGATTGATAGGTTGGGCAAGCCTAGTTTATATTTACTTAAATTTTCTTTTTTAAACGGTCCGAAACGTACATTTTTAATGCACATTAGTTAATAAGATTTAATAATAATAAATTCGCACTCCAATACCAGCCGATACCTTGGCTCTTTTCTGTCAGTTTTCCACCTGATTATTAATAATTTTAACTTACCGAATGTCATAACACCAATTTAAAGCGTTAAATGAGAGTATATGATCAAATCTAGAAATATATTTTTCAGGTAAACATTTAGTTTGGATATCTAATACTTCGAATTTGAGTCTTCCGTTACCGTATGTTTTCTTCGCAAACTCGATCATATCCTTCGAAATATCGGTACCTTCAAAATATGCAATTATTGAATTAAATAATAATTCAAATAAATGTATGTTGTTACAGGCGTTATTCTATTATTGTTTTACCTATTATTACCGCATTTGGATTTAAAGCCGGCAAGAGAACATTTTTCGTTATATCTCCGGGACCACAACCGATGTCCATACATTTTCCAGACATTTGTATTAATTCTTCTTCAAATTCGTCTATTAAATTTAATACTATGTATATCAATGTCGTAAGAAAATTAAATGAGTTTTGTGCAATTTTTATTTTGTTTACTTCTAGCAATAATTTAGTATTCTTGCGGTTATTTGAAACTTTATACATATATGCAAAATTATAATAAAATTTAATTTGTATGAAAGCAATTATACATATAATTTTATTTTTAAAATGTCAATAATCATGAAAAATTTTTTAAACTAAAAAAACAAAAAATGGAATTAGTTTGGAATTAGTCATGAATTAGTTTAAAACATGTCATAATATTTATGACAGATAGAATTCTAAAATATTAGTAAAAATTAAATAAATAAATACATTTATCACAATAGAAAACAAAATTTGCGGAAAGTTCATCTCAAATTAAGTGTAACAGTTAATGTAAAAAGTATTTTGTAAGCAAAATAAATGCAATACAAGATACAAGGCTATTAGCAAAAAAAAGCTTTGTGAAATGATATAAAATTATTATTCAATACGTACATTTTTTTATTAATTAGAATATGAATTTGATATCAACTACAAGTAAATGTAACAATTTATGTACCACGCAAATATGAAGTTTGAATTGGTACTTTCCCAGCAAAACCAAGTTTTTATTAGTTTTGGAAATATAACAAAGATTTTTTTCATAAATGATTAGTTAGACAATTCTTAGATGTTTTTTGAATTATTAGATCTAATTTTGAAGCATATTGGTTATTTTTCAGGACATAGTTAATGAACTCGTTTTTAAGAATTATATGAAACGTCAAATATGAGTAATAAATAAGTTACATAACTATATCCACAAAAAATAATCGAAGTACTTTGAAATTGGATCAAATCATTCAAAAAACATCAAATTTATTGCAGTGTAACGTAATTACTTTCGCATG
>NW_021850394.1:21507-22710 GCF_003651465.1 Formica exsecta
ATAATGAGAAAACTTTGCATAACATGCATATATCTCTCTTAAGAGGATGTACTATGCAAATATGAAGTTTGAATTGGTACTTTCCCGGCAAAACCAAATTTTTATTAATTTTAGAAATATAACAAAGAATTTTTTTCATAAATGATTAGTTAGACAATTCTTAGATGTTTTTTGAATTATTAGATCTAATTTTGAAGCATATTGGTTATTTTTGAGGACACAATTAATGAACTCGTTTTTAAGAATTATATGAAACGTCAAATATGAGTAATAAATAAGTTACATAACTATATCCACAAAAAGTAACCGAAGTGCTTTGAAATTGGATCAAATAACTCAAAATACATCAAAGAATCGTCTAACGTCTAACTAATCATTTATGACAAAAGATTTTGTTATATTTATAAAATTAATAAAAGTTTAGTTTTGGCGGGAATGTATGATTCAAATTTCATATGTACGTGATACATACTCTTAAAATGAGAATGTTAATTTAATTTTTTACAAAAAATGCTAAATTTATCTAGAATTTAATGTGATTATAGTAACAGATGTGAATCATAATATTGATAAGAACATTTGCTTATGTTAATGTTGTAATTAATACACTATAATATATAAGTTTTCAATTTTACAATTGTATAAAAATTATATGCAGTAAGATAATAACAAATAAAAAATATCATAGATGGTGCACGCGCTATAATCTGGTCCATAATAAAAATCTGGTCCATCTATCCATTCATCCATCCATCCATCCATCCATCCATCCATAATAAAAAAATTCGTGAAACGTCTAAAGTGTGTTTTTGAGTCGTATTAATCGAATCTATTGTTGCCATTTTTCCGCGTGTCTGATTGGCGGTCGATGATGCGTCGATGAGAGATATGAACGTTTTATCGAATTCACTTCGGTGTTTGACAGTTTGGTGACAGTTCGGTGACAGTTCGATGACATTTCGTGCATCGTGAGTGGAGTTAGTAAATATTCATAGTACATTAATATTTATTCGTGGAAAATAAATTTAAAGTATATTTAAAAATGCGTGTCTGATTGATGGTCGATGATGTGAGTCGAATGTGGTCGAGTGAATGTTATCGAGTTAGTTCGATAGTTTGGTGACAGTACAGTGACATTTCGTGAGTAATTAGTATTAAATGTTATAGTATATTAATATTTATTCGTGAATATATTAAATTAAT
>NW_021850395.1:0-921 GCF_003651465.1 Formica exsecta
TATTAAAGTTAAGAGATTGTGTTTTCATACCAAAGAATTGTTGATGAATTCGGGAAATTGTATTTCAAACTTTATAAATATTACAAATATCGCTAATTCTTCTAATAATAATAGAAAAATTATTGAATAAAAATATGAAGATTCGATGTTAAGCTAACGATTAAATATTAGCTTTTTGTTCGCAAAATTTGACGACTGCCTCCGACAATTCAGAATCGAGAAAATTATTCCGAATTTCATGATTTGATGTGGATTTGATTGATATTTATGAATTTCGTGTCGGAATTAAATATTCGCTAAATTAATTAATTAACTACGTTATAAAAACACCGCGTTTTTTCCACGTTCTTGGACTGGATCGCTGTCTTAGCTAAGGGGTCTTATCGCTGTCCCTCTCGTCAGGTAAACGTTAGTAAAGTTGCGTGGTTCGTACCGGCGAGGAGTCGAAACAATCTTCATCGTAGAGAATTATTTCTTGTCGGTTCTTGTAAGATCCATCCGCGACGTCTAGTTCGGTGCTCTGTTGAAAATTAGGGATGTTCGTTGCAGGATTGGAATTAAACCCAGGTTTTCCTGGCGATTTCTGGAAGCAATGGTTTCGGTAGTAACTCAACGACGACTGCCACACGCCTTTTCGAAGTCGAATCACGAAATTAATTTAAATAGTATATTTGAAGGGAAAATATATTTTTTTCTCTTCATTAAAAGTGTTCTTCCATCATTATTAATATTAGTATATTATTGTCTTAATGTGCTAAAAAGTTTACCGAAAGAACATATAATGACAATATAACAGAAATTTTAAATTAATATATTTGTTAATTTTTATTTGTTAGTTATTTTATTGTTAGTTTTCGTATATTATTTTTTTCAAAAATATTTAAAAATATTATTATTAAAGTTAAGAGATTGTGTTTTCAT
>NW_021850396.1:0-663 GCF_003651465.1 Formica exsecta
TCTCTACATATTTAACACAATGCGAAAAGCTTGTATTTTATTGCTGTTTCCAAAGTATGCACATACCCTTGACAATTAACCGGAAATAAGTTGGCGCTGGAAGTTCATATTTTTTAATAATTTATAGCTCAAACGATTGCTCCTTAATTGCTCCGTCAGAATCCACAATTGCTTCCCCTTCATCTCAATTGGTCCATTCATCATCCTCCATACGCATAACAGTATGTCCACTTTTACTAGGACGTTCTAATGACACAGGAAATTAAAATAAGTTAAATACTAAATTCCCAGAAAGCAGATAACTTTACGCGGCTATCTTGAACCAACTTGGTTGACAATTATTCAAAGTGAATCTATGCGTTACACTTGAAGCCGCACAAAAAATATCATCATTTGTCACAAGCGTTTTCTTATAAAGAAATAACAATTGTATTCATTATTCTGACAAGAATTTATCTTATGATTATGATAATATATTTTGCATCATAATAACTGACCTCATTATACTATAGTCAGTTATCTTGCGGTAGCCGCCGGTTCATATTTTACTTTACAAGCATATGTGACTGCACCCTTTAAAATTTTGATTAATAATAACTTTGTTTTTCTTTAATGCACCATAAGCTGCTCTTCCTTCGATAACTTTGGTATTAATTGTTCGTA
>NW_021850397.1:0-29407 GCF_003651465.1 Formica exsecta
CGGCAACGAAGTATGATCCTCGATGACAATCGTGAAAACGAGATATAAGTCCAACGCGAAGACGCGACGACGCAAAAACGCGATACCGCGACAACGCGACGCACTAATGTGCGTTCAACGCACAAATGCGCGTGCCACATATGAGCCATTGTGCGACTCGTGGCAATGCTGTGCTGACACGCGACGCGAAAGACGCGAAAACCGTCCGCGGCACGATGACGGCACCGACGACGCACTGCTACTTCATTGCTCGAGTATCGCCGCGCGAATGATAACACGTAAGAAAGGAATTTGAGCGTCTCGCCCCACTACAGTTCTATTCAAGTGTCTTTGTATAAATGATAACAAGGCCGTGATACATAAACAATGTTTACGCGCGCCAATGTTTACGTCGCCAAGGCCGAATACCATGTTACGTTTTCCATATGATATTTTGCGAAAACCTGGCAGTATAACTATCATCGGGCGATCATATAAACGTGAAAAAATTAATTAATGCTGTTAATGATTAAAACTTCTTAGAATTTGAAAGAACACGATTAAAACTGTAGGAAAATAATTATAATATAATAATTATAATAGAATATATCTCTGTATTGTGGAAATCACAATTTTTCATATGTTTCGTATAAAAATATATCCAAGTATTGGGAGAGGTAGATTTTTTCGCATTTCTGGTTTTTTATTTAGAGTTCTGGGTAACACCCCACGAAATATAAAAGAAACTTTTAACATTTTTATATATCACCGTTTTCCATATGATATTTTGCGAAAACCTGGCAGTATAACTATCATCGGGCGATCATATAAACGTGAAAAAATTAATTAATGCTGTTAATGATTAAAACTTCTTAGAATTTGAAAGAACACGATTAAAACTGTAGGAAAATAATTATAATATAATAATTATAATAGAATATATCGCAACTCTTTTATCATTTTTATCTATTATCATTTATAAATAGCGCATTTTATAATATTTTATATAACAGACACATATTTTGTAATATTTTAATAATATGCCATGAGCAGTTCTTATCGAGATATCCAAGGCATTTAAAACGACATGTTAAATCGATATTCGCAAGTATTGTTACCTCATTTCCGCGATGCTGATTGATTATCTCGACGCTGCGTTGTACATTACTTTATATCAATAAAAGTCTGTTATAACTGACATAACGACACATTTGACAGTTCAAATATTAAATGTGTGTGCGTGTGTAATTTTTATTTAATTTATTTTGAAAAAACGGAGAACTAGAATTAATATGTGTATGTGTGTGTAAGTAATTATACACACATATACATAAAATAAATGGCGCGCCCGCAGCGCACGCTTATAGTATTCTAGTAACATTAAATGACAAATATGCGTTTACGGGCTATTTTAAAACTTTTTAAGAACACCGGTCAAACGGAACAGAACACTGCGATTGAGAAACACAAAGTCCAGTATTTTACGTCCAGTATTACCGGCCACCTATTTATGCAGCACGCGTCATTGATCGCTCCGAATAAGATGAAATCGACTGTGCTGATAACGGGCCCCGTTTTTCCCACTTTTTACAACTTTTCTGTTCTCAAAGTCCGGAAAATTCGCGAATTTTTTGTGTGACAGACATAGGCGAGTACAGTAAAAAATTTGACAGCTAACTATGAAACAAGAAATATATATATGGAATAATTATTAACCTTCAGTTTTTATAAAATTAGATAATTCTCGTTTCTTTAAAACATAAAATGTGCTCGATTTTTCTTTTATAACACTTAGTTACGATGACGTAGGACTCGAACGAAACATCTCGTGAAAGAGAGAAGAATGAGATTAAATCCGCGATGCTCTGAGAGAAGCAACATCCGTACTAAAATGATAAAGTATTTCGTAAAAAAATTTTTCAAAATAATTTATTTTGAAAAAACGGAGAACTAGAATTAATATGTGTATGTGTGTGTAAGTAATTATACACACATATACATAAAATAAATGGCGCGCCCGCAGCGCACGCTTATAGTATTCTAGTAACATTAAATGACAAATATGCGTTTACGGGCTATTTTAAAACTTTTTAAGAACACCGGTCAAACGGAACAGAACACTGCGATTGAGAAACACAAAGTCCAGTATTTTACGTCCAGTATTACCGGCCACCTATTTATGCAGCACGCGTCATTGATCGCTCCGAATAAGATGAAATCGACTGTGCTGATAACGGGCCCCGTTTTTCCCACTTTTTACAACTTTTCTGTTCTCAAAGTCCGGAAAATTCGCGAATTTTTTGTGTGACAGACATAGGCGAGTACAGTAAAAAATTTGACAGCTAACTATGAAACAAGAAATATATATATGGAATAATTATTAACCTTCAGTTTTTATAAAATTAGATAATTCTCGTTTCTTTAAAACATAAAATGTGCTCGATTTTTCTTTTATAACACTTAGTTACGATGACGTAGGACTCGAACGAAACATCTCGTGAAAGAGAGAAGAATGAGATTAAATCCGCGATGCTCTGAGAGAAGCAACATCCGTACTAAAATGATAAAGTATTTCGTAAAAAAATTTTTCAAAAACGCTCTGAAGCCGCGCACGTTTTCTACGCTCATTTTCTAACATTACATATTCAGCATGTAACCATACTAAAGACACGTTCGACATTGAACTTCGAGTGTTTGTGAGTGCTTGCCGAGCGTTCGCTGCATTGTAAGTTTAACAGTAAATCTGTCACGCCACTCATCGCTCGCGTTCCAGAATCCGTCTTCGGCGCTGCACTAAGGAGGACGTTATCTCTCAGATATAGTTCTTTGTAGTCTCAAGAAACTTCGCGTTTCACGAGGCTTTGCGTGCAACTACGAAATTGACTCGCCTCGACACAATTTCATACGGGAAACGACAACGTCGTGAATTTTTCGGAAGATTTCTTATGCGACGAGACAGAATTCAACATTTTTGTAAAAGGAATAGATGTGTTTCGTATGATTATAAAGAATTGAAGATGGAAAGAGAGATGAGCATCTAGGTTGAACGCCACGGTGAGAAATTGTCATCACCCACATGCTCGGCACGTCTTACCGCGAGATCTTCCGCGGACTCACTTTGCCATACAAGATCGAGAGCACAGATCTCTATCCTGATTCGTTTGTGAGTAAGATTAATTTGACGTCGTATCGGCAAGCCTCTAGCGTTTACGATTTTGGACGATGATGGATGTGCATAAAGCGATGCTTGCAATATGTGATTACCTCGAGAAGATTTGTAGAATCTGACTTATTCTCGTACTACCACTTTCACCGCGCATGTCATTATCTTCTGATATATCGTCTTGGTGATTTCGTGAAAATGGGAGTGGTAATGAAGAGAGGAAGTTATTGATTTTTATGAACAAAGATTGCTGTTTTATCCAACTGCTACGAAAGCTAAGTGGCGATGGATACATTTAAAATAATATATTAACGCAACCTAATTCATCGGCGTTACATATCGATTTTATGATTTCCGTCGAAGATATTCGATGGTAAGATACGTTTACCATGCTTGACATCGTAATAAGAAGCGAGAGACGCAAAGTGCGCATGTGCTTCTAAAGAAGAGTGATGGAAAAAGAGAAAGAGAGAAAAAGCAACTGAAAGAGAGAGAGAACGAAATCCGGTGAGATGGTGATTGGGGGCAAACCCGGGGCATTACCATTTAAGGTACCTCGTATATATCCCTTTTTTGCTCCGTGTGTCACTTTGGCACGCATAATTGTGTAACACTTTGCGCGTCGCTATCTACCCGTTAAAGGTGCCTCTTCTACGATATATTTTAACTTTTTTTCATTTTTTTCGTTTTTAGATGGAAGAGGCGAAAGATACAATCTCGGGCTAAATGACAAACCAGGCAGAGCTGATAATTAAAGCTTGTCGTTTCATTATGCGCGGATTATTTCGCAGAGGCGGTGGACAAAATTTAAACTTTACCCATTTTTAAATATAATTTGTTTTAGAATATACATTTTAATAATTAATTTTTTAAAATTATATTTTACGCATAAGATAGAAAGAGAGAATATATGTCTTTTATCTCGTTTTATTATATGCTGTTGTTGTGGACATTCCAAGGAATTGTTAACTACAAATAGAAGAATCAACAATGCTTCCTTGTACATTTTTAATCTTGCATTCAAACGTTAGATATTCAAAAAGGAAACGCTGGAATATAAAAAGTCGGCAACGTTTCATTGCAATTCCATTCGACGCTTTAAAAAGCAAGAAGCGTTTTAATGGCAGGCAATAGAAATAAGCATACTTTTTCACAATCTCGGCACAAAATCGGCAATTACCTTATATCTCGTCGACAGATTTAATTCTGATGTCGGCAATTATGAGAGTGTGCGGATGCTCCGGTCTTTTCAGATGGACTTTAGATGTACAATTCTTATTGGAATTTCAATGAACGGGCCGATACGTTTTAACGGAACATGATTGCAACGTAGTAAAAGGAACCGAGTACAACAGTTGGCGATTCTACGAGATAAACGAAAGGATCGATTTTTAATTACGACTTGCTCCGACGCTCACGCGACTGTAGTTAAAGAAAACTTAGATTCGTTTTATTGCGAGCCTTGTTAAAAGAAATCACTCGCGAGTTACGAGAAGATTTGTTTTCACTTTAATACGTCACAGTGCTCTCTAATTGTGAAATCGTACGTGATACATGAAAAATATAAGTAATACAATTATTACATAAAAAATAGAAGTTGCGTTATATCTTGATTAACGCGATAGAAAGGCGATCAGGGAATTCTTAAGAACCATCGCATCTATTGGAAGATTAAAGGAGAGAACGTGCGGAAGAAGAAATATAATAAACGAGAGGAAAGCACCGTGCTAACGAGATTTGGGTTTCTACCTGTCACGTCGCTCTTTCGATTCTCTGGATCTAATGGTAACTAAACTAACGGCTAACAATGTTGTATTTTAGGTTTTCTACGAAATGCTGTCACGCATTTGAACCGATAATCATTGTAATTACTTATCGTTGCTCAACCTTAATTAAAGATATCTTAGAAGAAGATTCAAAGAGTTGTTAAATGTGGAGGAAAATAAACAGAATTTGTAATATCTTAGTTAATTGCCAAGAAACAGAAATACAAGTAATCAAATTTATTTAAAGAAAATTAAAAACTTGTAATAATTTAATTTTCTTCTTGAAAAGTCTATTCAGGAAATAATTAAAAATGCAACTACTCTTTGCAAGACGGTAAATATAATTCGAATGTAATCAATCTGGTTTTGAAGTTTGCAAGAGAAAAAACGGTTGCTCGGTTGATTGCTCTTATTCATTCTAGATCTACGTCTACATGTCGAATTGAAATATGCTTTTAATAAACTCGCTTATAGCCGGGGGTTTATTTTCGTTTATAAACTTCATCTGTGAACGAAATGAAACTCTTAAGAAAAATGGTGCGAGGGAAAAGCTAGGCAAGCGTGCAAGTAAAAATATCGCTTAAAAGTGGAATACCCGGAAATAGAGAGCCGTAAAGAAGTTAAGTCATAAGAGCCGTAATAAAATCGGTGCCTGCCTCGCGGGACGAATGTTCTACTATCTCGGAAGTTTATAACCCCATCGTGTCATCGTAGATAAGAAAGTACGCGATGAAGAGCGGAGACACCCTTGAGATTACGTTCGTTGGAAAAAAACAATTTGTCTCCTTGCGGCTGTAGACTCGTCCATTTCCGCAAGAAACTCTGGCACTTGGCAATTTTTCCTGATGCAATATTCACCTTCCGGTGGCATACCCTCAGATTCGTTTAAGTTTTTCTTGCATACTCTGAGAAGTTTTAATATTTTTATTCATCTCAACTCAAATATAGCAGAATGTATGGGAACTAAAATGTGTGATTTTATATGCAATTTTCTTGCTGTACATATCTTGAGGCAGACTTTTCTCTCTTTCTCTCTCTCTTTGTTTGCTTCTTAATTCATTTCGCAACGCAATTATTAGCGGAATTGTTCAACTATAATTTACAATCTAATCTTTCTTAAACATATATGTATTTATTAAACGATAATCATGAATTGTAAAATTGCGAGCGATATAATTATAAATGTAATAAAATAATTATTAATCTCGAATTAGCAGATTTTTTTCACGTATTTTGAAGCTAATATATTTTCTGGTCACGTCCTAAACATTAGAGAGCAAATTCGTATTCCGGTGGCGTATCATCCTTATTAGTACTTAATGACACAAAAACTACCCTTGTCACGCTTCGAAAAAGTAGTAAACGAAGCGCCCATAGGCGGCAAAAAGAGGCGAAAATGTGGATATATTGCCTTGTAAATTAACGAAACGTCGAAGCGCGATACTGTCGACTATAATTTGCGACGAGTTACGAGGTAAACGACGGTGTCGCGCTTTTGAAATCGTGCGCTTTGAAATGGCACATAATTGGTATATAAAGTAGAAATTAAGTTGGTAAGCCGCGCACGGCGGAGTGAAACTCCGATCTCTGGTGATCGCGACAGAATCTCTCGAAATTGGAGAAGCATATCGGGTTATTACCTGTGGGGTTTTTTCGTCGGTACGCTTGTTTTCCGAAGGGCCGTTACATTACGACACCATAAAGTCTGTAGGCGGGCAATGATAAAATTGCGAAAAATACGACCGCAGCATCGATAATAACGATGGCGTTAATGAGCGCCGGGAGAAATATCTGTAGCGATTATCAGATGCACACGCCGCGACCAATAAGCGCCGGCAAATTTGCAACAAAGCGACATTCGTATATTATTTTTTCTCACAAATGCCGCGGCAGAACGACCCTGCTTCGTCGATCGATTCCGAATTTTAAAGCAAGCCTGCGTTGGAATATCGCTCGGAAACAATTTGATTTTTTTAATATTTTACGTTATCCATCACGTATTGTATACTGAAAAAAGTTGTTGCGGATTTAGTGCAACATAGTCCATTTCATCACAGTAATTAAAATATAAAAATTATAAATTTAATAAATTTTGAGAAAAGCACGATATTTCGCGTATATTAAATTAGATTTACATTAAAATTTATAATTTACGAGCAAATGGAGACGAGATTTAAATCTCTAATTAATTTTAGGATAATTCAAGTTTTGACAGTTTGACGTACAAAAATCAGATTGTAATCGCAATGAGAATGATAATTATGTGATATTTATTAGTAACAATCGTGTTTATTTATCACAATCGACATAAACTATATTATTTCGTATTTATAGCATGTCGAGAGAATCAAACTTTCTCGAATTAAGCTTCTTACAATCTTACCTTGAGCCCAATCTTCTCGTCGGTGAAATGCATTCGCGCGCGATCCAAAAAGCGACGAAGGAGAAAGACAAAGAAAAAAAAAGAAATAGAAATGAAAAGGAGCGCCGAGGTTGCATCCTCGTAAAGTAACGAAATGTCAAAACGGTAATGCGCTGCATAATTTTCAAAGAGTTACGAATCGCACGTTCATGCAAACCGCTGCGCTTCGTAGCGTTACACACAGAAGTGACATATAAAATAAAAATTTCTATAGAAATGGAGTCAGTGAAATTCTGAAAAAATCGCATCTGGAGCAAAGATGCAAAGAGAGGGATAAAAAAAGAACCAAAAAAAGGGACGATCTCGTGCACGCTATTATTACTTCGGAGACCGAGTCAGCTTGCATTCGCGATGGCAAATGCGCGTGTGTGTGAGCGCATGAAGCGCACATAAATATCCTTACCGTATCTTTGCAGTAATTAGCACTGCTATCAAGGCACTTCGATGTAAAAGCTCTCGTGGAATAAAAACGTCATCCGAGTCATTATCGTTGCGTAATCGTAATAATAAAAAATAATTGAATTAGTACAAAATTCTTCCACTAGTAAATGGATCTCTCTGATAACTTTTATTTTTCGTCGAGATTTTTGATACCATTTAAAAGATTTTATTTAAATAATATTATATCATAAAATTATTTCTACATTCTCTGCGGCAGACAAAAGATGAAATTCAATATATTAAAGTAAGACTATCTCATTTTATTTTATATGTTAGAATAAAAAGATTTTTATTTACGATCGAAAATTATTGCGAAATGATCATCTTTGTATTTTGCCATGCATGTATTTGAAGGATGAGCGCGAAGCTGCGGCAATTTCTGCGGCGTCCATATTGATGAGGAAATCCATATTTCAAACGTTGCTTCTTCCAGGAAACCCTCTCTTTCTCCGCGGAAAGAACTTTTTTTTTCTCTGGCTTTCTTTTCCATTCGTAAATCAGGATTCCACCGTCTCGCGCGGAATTCTACTCCTCCTCCCATCTCGACGCTTCCGTTTACCGCGCGAGACGACCTCTCCTGCGGCCTTTCGACGATTACCATCTGTAACGATGTATTTCGGGGACCCCGTGTCACCGTCCCTGACAAATTAGCGGCCTAACGAGACGCTCCCGTCGTAGAGATCTCATCTCGCCGAGTTTTTCGTCCCGCGAGAGTCATGCATTTTAATGACTTATCGCGAAACTTCAACTTTACGAGCGCACCGAAAAGGCACGGAATAGGCACGGAATCCCTGCAAGCTTCCTTTTATTCGGACAACGACTTTTCCATCTCGCGATTCTTATTCGCTACTCGCCGATTATTCGAAAGCAGCACTCAGTTCGATTGAAAATGCGGTTTCTGCTTCGGAAAAGACGTGCTTGCGGAAAGCACATACATACCGATATACAGACGGAAAAAATAATTTATCTCGTGCATCGCCTGAAAAAACTTGCGCGTCGTCCAATCGTGGGGAAATTACTTAAATGCAACATCGGTCGTTCCATTTCTCGATGGAGTAAAACGCGAATCATACGATTTATCATTTATTTATATTTTCACAGACGAGATAAATAATATTCGATATTTGAAAAATACAATATACATTTTAAAATAGCAATGTAAAGTGTTACATAAATCTCTCGAAATACTTCTTCTCTGAATATACAGAAAGAGAGAAATAGATCGATATTATTCTTGCATCACCGTTTTCAGATTTTTCAATTTTTATTCTAATCTATCTATTGTCATATAGAACTCCTATATTTTTTACAACACATAAGAAAGAGTTAAGGCATCGAACAATACATATATCGATATATACTATGCAATAATCAAATTTTAAGTGCCAAGCTGATGTTTGGTGATTCTTACTATTTTACACCCACGTGTTTTGTGGTCATGGTCACGTAGACAATGGTCCCACATGCATTAAAAGAGAAAAAAAGGTCGACCGAACGATCTCGTATCCAAACCAATGTGGGAGTATCCCTTCTCAAGAGGCGCGAAGGGAGTCTCGTATTACGTATCCCTTTGTATGCATGTAAATATACCGGCAATGGCGTAGAAACGAAAGAGGGGAAAGTGGAAAGAAAGCGTGCGTGTTTACTCTCGCTGAAAGCTCATATTCAACAACGAGCTGTGTAAAGTTATCGAAATCTCTTTCGCATTTACAAGCAAACGTGTATAGTTGTGCATATTTTTTTATAATTTTTTTTTTTTTTTTAAATTTATTTGCAATTTTCTACTCTTCTAGTTATGCAAATTAAATCTCTCTGTATTATGAGACATTTTGCAAACTTAACGCGTTCATCTGTATGAAAACAAAGTCACAAAAATTGTTTCGTGATGGGCGTTGCTTTACGACAGAACGCGAAAATGAATAATGCGATGGTTTTGTAGTCTTTAATACGACTTTTACGAGCACGTTAAAAACTTGTATAAATATGATAATAAAGTCTCACGCGGTGCGAAATGAAGCATTCTTCGTCAGACGATTATAAAAATATCAAAAATGCAAACATGATAAATATAAACAACTTTATTGTTACAGATAATGCATTTATGAATATGACAGCGCTGATAACGATATTTTTATTGTGATTCAGAGAATTTCTCGACGCCATTGTGACGTTATAATATATATGTACGTCGCGTTTGTATCTCGTACGTGTACACATTTTGTATATGCGTCGAAACCACGAATCCTTCCCCCTTTCTCCACTTTTAAAATTTCGTAGCCGTATATCGTAACAAATGATTCTTTATTGGTCAAAACTCTTTCTCGTGCAAATTTATATTTCCCGTTTTTTATTTATCCTTTTTCTTTGGCGCGTGCCTTATTCAATCCTTTGATACTTGATATGATATATTGCTTAAATATGATAGGTTTCTGTATATATTAAATATACATACAACAATTTATGTATGCAATGTGTTTTAATATTAGTACAAAGATTTTCTCGAAAAAACATTTTATATTATCATTTTGTGTGGAATGAAAAGTAGCCAATTATATCGTTCATCGAGTTTAGTAATAATTAATTTGATCAAAAAGTGCAGGTAAAAATACTAGCAAGTTTTTACATTAATTGAGAAGAATTGTTTATAGTGCTTATTTATTCACAATATTACAATAAATTTTCTACACAATATAGGAAATTCTTTATTAACGCGAATGCTTATTCAGCTGAATATACATAATATTCGAAACCGCGACGCAACAAACGCGTATCAAGCAAATATCCATATCGCGTAGCCGATAATGTCAGCGCATATTTTAATTGAAAGTTGATTTATTATTCAAAGTCTCTTGCAAGATCATTATTAAAAATTTGCCATGCTCACTTTGTCGGTTCATGCAACACGATAATTGTATGGCTTTTCACGTATAACTCATGATTTTACTGTCGTATTTTACGATCGGTTTGCGTTCTCACCGGACTCGCAGATAACGATATTCCGAGAAATGTGCAAAATTGTAGACTTATCAAATCTATTGCAGCGTAATTACACTNAATATTCAGATTACGAAGAAAAAATATTTCTTTAACATTGTACGGAATTCCGGAATGGATAAAAATTCAATGACACAGGGATCCTAGGAATTTATTATGAATCATAATATATTTTTGCAAATCGTCTAATCTCTCGACTACATACTTGTATCTTTTCTTAATTTTTATATTGCTATCTATCAATTTTTCACAGCACTATAATGTGATCTTTTATTGACTTACAACTAGCATAATTTATTTAAAATAAGGTTTATATATATAATCGAAAAATGAATTTTATGTAATAAAATGTAAGATGTGAAGATACACACACAAAAAACACATCGCTTTATTTTTCATCCGGCTTTGTGTTCGTAATAATTTCCGGCTTGGCACCTGGAATCGCGAGGTTCAACTTCCAGGCAATCGTTTTGGAGGCACCAGTTTCTGGATTCCAAGTAGTTTCATTGTGATAAAGCATATCTCCTATGCGTTTCTCCTCGACATCGCGTACATATGGTTCTCCATTTGGTGTGCGACCGCTCGTGATCGTTCTTGATACACCATCAACTATGGTTATAATTTTGTTGCCATTATTAATGCTTATAATACTGCTGCCATTAGTGATTATATTTCCTTGTGCATCTGCGAACAAATTTTGGCCCATACATTTTTTTTTTCGTCACATCGATTATAAAGACAACTGCATAAATATCACGTGGTGTCTGTGTATCAACAGATTAAATGACTAATAATTGCTTATTCGTGACACATGTATGAGCCTCTCAGAAGCTAAATTGATCAATGTATGATTCATACATGATTGTGTTTTGGTAAATCAAGAAATTTATAAAAATTCGACGTCTGAGAAGCTCATATAAGCATATATTTCAAAAATACGTTGACATTTATAAGATGCTCAGCGAATTTTGGATAAATGGTGGTACCTGACATAATAAGTAAAATTATATTTGAATCAGCCAACGTAAAGTTCTGAGACAGCTTGTACGTTACCTTCATTTCATCAATTAATTGCTTAAATTACAACGTCATCAATATTGTCGGTGCTTGTTTTCAAACGGGTAAGGAAAATTTAATTTTTACCGATACTAATCGTTGATCACGCGATTCGATATACTCCAGAGTAAAGCTATACACATTAATGCATAGGTTAAGGTTCCGCGCGGAATTAAACGTCAGTATCGAATTAACGAACAGATCAAGTAGAGAAAAAAAATTCCAGCTGTCTCGAGACTTGAAAGAGAATGCAAGTGTTTATGTCCGTATTATGTTGGTCGCTAGTGAAAGGAACGAATACACAGCGAATGAGACGCGATTTTTGATGCAATCCTCCGCATCTCATTTATCTCGCTTTATCTTTTTCTTAACGATGAAGAACTGCTAGCATGATTCACATACAAACTATTATACAGACTCGTCGACCTCTCTTCCGCTTGCGTGACAGGAAAGAGAGATTGTATATATTCACATATTACATTAAAATATCGATGCTCTCCGGGATTTTCCGAAAAGATAACTAAGATCAAACAAATTTACAGACGCTTGAAAATATTATTAAATAAAATAATATTAAACTGAATTCAAGATATTAAAAATTAAAAGATAACATAATAGAAAAATAATTAATTTCGTAATGCAATATTGAGTCGAGAGATTGATTACGCTTACATTTATTAGATTTGATTGAATAAACACGGTGTAAAGATATTTAATTATTATTTTAAGTTATCTATCATTTATATAAATCAAGTGAGAGTTGAACGACGTTAATATAATTATTTGATTTTTATTTTATAATGACGTGCTCTCAAACTTTTGTATTAAATAGACACCAATCAACAATGCATTATGAAGTATCTTGATTACCTTTTGGTAGATTCTGAATTGTTTCTTCAACATTTTTTTGAATACTGTCGGTCAAATATGCCACCTGTGCATTAATTTGTTGAATCATGTCATTGAGATTACGATTAAGAGTGCCCGTAAAATCGTTAACCCAAGTTGCAACGCTTGCCCCCTCAATGACACATGCACTGCAACATAAATTCGTGAGACAGAATTACCAGATAAACGACCAATTATACGCTTTATCTATTCATGTACATAACAATAGTACACCTATGTAACGCGATGATTCAACGCGTCCATCGTGCGTGAAAGCGCATATAATGATATAAATAGTTCAATGCTGTTATTACATCGGTGTTGACACGCTTACTATGTGCGTCGCCGGTAAAGCAGAGTTTACCTTATTAAGGCTTACAATTGTCAATTTTTGATATATCGAAGTATCAGCCAAATAAAATTGCTAGCAATTATTAATATCACTTTAGAAATCATAAAACTATAGTAAACTGACCTGATCAACAGTGTGCCAATTAGTATGACGTGATTGATTTGCCTCGCCATTTTCACTCGCGTTCCTCTCTAGATCTCTGTCAATCCTCGATTGGCGAGATAAGTGTGTACACGAGAAAATAGAGCCGCGCTTTCCCGCAGTCGTCGCACTGAAGGAGAACCGCAATGAAGAATCCGGTTAGGTAGCGTACACACCTTATTTCTTAACTAAAGGCACTGGCGATTCAGCAACGCATATTGCACTAGCGCCGCTAACGTTCTGTCGTGCGCCTCGCCGTTTCTCGGCACTTATATACACAGGCATTCTCGTGCATGATGTTATCGAAGTTACTGTAGTTATATATTGTACGTGTCACACGACGCACCGATAGTCTCGACTCTCGACCGAAGAAACGTGAATCAAGCCTAGAAGGAAAATCGTCTTGATATCCTTGGATAACGTCACGATGCTACATACGAACTGCTATTGATAGTAAAAACAAAGGGAGACGTTAAAAAATAAGAAAAGAGGCACCTTATGACAATAATTATTATCAACAGCGATAAGAGGGCACATAAAAATGAAAAAAAGTTTCATATCTAAAAATAGAATTGAATATTATATTTTTAAATTTATAATATTCAATAATTTTAATATTATTGCAAATAATGTTATTATAGTTTTTTATTTTATTACAATGTTTATTTATAATAATGTTAAAATTAAATATTATTTTTAGTTTATAATTAGATAATATTTCAATTATAATATTTTATTATTTAGTACATTTAATGGTATTATATGAATATAATAATTGCGCGTTATTTTTTTTTAGTTGAGACATCATTTTTTCATCAAAGCCTAATACAATAACATTTTTTGGAAAGTCCTTCAACCATCGCAATCCGTCGCGATCAATCATCTCCTTGATCAGATGTGGCTAAACTAATAACACGCGAGGTGTCAAATCGAGATAAATAGCGTGTATCAAATTTCTCCTGAATTTCACAAACGATCGCGACGCGGAAGACCGCTATGTTCGTCGATGAAATTTATCGCAACACCTTTTCGGACCACTATAATTCCGTAGGACGATCTCGGCGATTTAAAATCGTGCGACCGTTTGATATACGAGCTCTCGTTATACTTTTCTCGCGCCGCAAAAAGAACAACTTTTCCACGGTGTCGGCCAACGAATCTCACGCGAGCACGTATCTCACGCGTGTTCAACGATTACATGGTTGTACGGTAAATTACCGTTTCGTCAGCTTGAATTAAGGATCGAAAATATAAAATCAATATAAGATCGGCGAGCTTGAAATGCTACGTTAATAATTAAAAAAATGTAGCTGCGTTTATTTGAAAAAAGGTGGGATTTATTCGACAAATATTCATTAAAGTGATACAAATGTGGGTGTTATTTATGAATGATCGTATCATCCGGTCTCTCGACCTTGTCCGAATTTGTCACGTGTCGATTGACACGTGATAAATATAGATACAATTTTTTTTGCGGGCTCTATATCACACACGGGAATCTCTGCAGATACCGAACTTATACCGGTTCCAATCCCTCCCGACTTGAACTTGGAAATCTCGCTACACGGTGTTCCTTTTTTTATCATCTTCACATGGTTGCTGCGCCCTAATCGTTCTAAACGTCGTGGGTCGCAACGCAAGGTAACGAGATGCGCGTCGTGAAGCCGATTAGAGATGAACGTAAGAGGATCGGACGCAGGCGGTCGTAAGAAGAAGTGATTTATTTCGGATAGACGTCAGCATTTTTCCGCTTGCCGCGGTTGAGAGTGCGCATTCGTTTTTTTTTTCTTTCTTTCTCGCCCGCGTCTCATGATAAAATTATAACGCTCCAGGTTGCACAGTCTTCTGTAGATTTTTTGAACGATTAACGTAATTGGCAATTAATAGATATTATCTAATACGCGCACTCGCACTATAATATTACATCACTTGCACGCTCGATCAAATGGTAGCTAATAGCGCTGTAAGTAATAATTATTTGATAAATATAGGATACGATAATATCGCTGGAGGTTTATTCTTTTTATATCCGTGGAAAAAATAGCTGACAAAAATTAATATCGTGAGAATTAATTAATGATATAAAAAAATAATCTTTTTATGCAATTGTGCATTATGGATTTAAATTTATTGAATTCATAAAAAATTTCAAAATAAAGTGCACGCTTAAATCATCATTCATCGAGTACTTAATGTATCCTTTTAATATATTTTTTATGAATACTTTTTTTTACGCTTTTTTACTATATACATGCATGACGTTACGAGATGATGAGTAAGATTATCATTATCGGCGATCAATCTGCAAGAGTACGAAATTTGTCTTTACCCCTTTCTTATTCGACGTAAAACGAAGGCTCAAGAGAATTACTTCCAATGACGGGGACTCTAATCGCTTACCCATCCATCACTATCGATATTTTTATCTCACAGCCTCCTTATCCGTAGTCCTTTTGCGAGCTGCATCATCTCGCTAACACGTGCGCTGTTATTCTCATTTTGCGCTTCATCTTCTTTAAGAAAAAAACCTATCTCGATGAATTACACATACTCTCAATTTGTAAAATTGGCTCAATTAGCTGTGTAAAAAAGCATTCGTTATTGGAGAAAATCTATTACAAATGTTTATATGTAGCCGATGTTCTCTTACGGAGATAAAATAATAACCGTGAAATGATGCTAAGTCACACAGGGCAAATGTCGCAAAATCATCTTTCATCAAATCATGGTAACTCCTCTGAAAAAAGATACTTGGCTTCAAATCACATTGCGATAAAATTTAGAAACTACTACTTTAAGAAATTTATCGAGTTGGTGAGCCAGATTTCTCGAACGAGAGATCCTTTGTTCGGAGATTACGGGCAGGCGCCTTAACTGTTCCGATTGTTCAATTTCATGTTTGGACTACTTTTACTGAAATACTGAAAACGTTATTATATATTGGTTCCTTTTCCACCGTCTTCGACCTTGCGGGACACGGCCTTCTCTGTAATTATTTCTGTCTCTTTCTCTCTCCCCCTCGTCAGTTTTTTTTGTCGGTTCTCAGACAGAGAACCTCGGGTGTGGGCTTTATCCGCACATCTTGCCGAGCCTAATAGATTCCGAAGATACTTCGCGCCGAAGCTCTAACAATATTAATCTTCATTACGGAGCTGTCTCCGACATGCACGATATTCCTGAATTGGCCGTAAGATTAAGCTAATCATTTTGCATTTCTGATACCGCTAGCAGTTACCTTCAATCAAGTTTGAGTGCACTGTTGTACATTAATATGACATCGCTTTGTCTATCTACCCATCTGTCTATCCATCTTCATTCAATCGCTTTAACATATCAGAATTATTCAGAGATAAGGATGACGCAGATTGATTGTTTATTAAAGCGAAATTTAATACAGCATACGGGATTTCTCATTCTTTGATTTTCTGTATCAATCTTTTGTTTTCTCGGTCTTTTTAAAATTATTTTATTCAATCTATATAGAATTATAGAAATTAGAAGAATTAGAAAAAAATCATATTAAAATCGTGAAATAAAATTATTATTACTAGTAAGTTTATCCACATATTATGTCGTTTATTGCCGACAGTGTGGTCGCATGTATACATTAGTCGACGTTCGTTACGTGTATGTGTCAGAACGGAGTTTGGTTCACCGATAAAAGGCCATAAGGTCATCTCTCACAGCGAGATGCTTAATACGAGAAGCGCAATTATGACCGCCGGTCTTTGAGATACACATTGGCAAAACGACGTGGAAGAGAACTTTGGAATAATCGCACCTGCAATGCGTTTTATTTCGCTTACTAATTGTCCACGACCAGCTCTGGACCCTTTGGTCTCACAATCAGCTCTTTATTTATGATGTTACTGTTATGTAATAGAATCTATGTGCATTGTGTGAGAGCAATTAAGTAAGAGGTATTATCTCTTATGAACACACAGTGCATCGTATACGATAAGCTTTTATCGCGTGAATTTTGCGTTTCAGTGAGTTCGTTTTTGTCCGATAAATTTTCATATATATGTATATATATCTATTCGCATAAATATCTTTAAAGTTTTTAAACAAAATTACACCATATCTTTCTTTTTCTATATTAAAAAATTATCATCTATTTATTTATTATTATTATCCATACATTTTAATTATTTTCTATATTAAACGGTTTTTTAAATAATATTTTTACATCTTTCTTTTATTTTCTCATTTATTTTTCAAGAATTTGTGTGTGTATATACGATAGTGATTATTATATATAATTTTATTTTGATAATTTAAAAATGTGACATAAAGAGTTTTTTTTTTCTCACGATTATTACCGTTGGCGAATTAAAAGCCCGATACGCGAACAACGACCCGCATTATTTGAATGATACTCGACAAGATGTTTGAAGCAGCGCTTTGTCCCTCGCTTTTGTTCTAAAATTTCATTGCCCATTAACGACCGTATATTGTAAATAAAATAAATAATAGATCTACTCGATCTTCTCTCCTTTGGTTACCAAAGCGCAATTTTCCGTTAAAAGTCTCTCAAAGAATTCGCTCGCATCTCGGACTCCGTGCATTGAATTGTAGAAATTGAACAAGGGATTTGCGACGGAATGCATAAAAACGCATCTCTCCAATCGACTGTAAATGCTGATCAGTAATCAACGTACATTACGCGAATGTAGAAAGTTAGTCGAATGAAAGGCAAGTTGAAAAATTGCAATAAAACGATTTAATATGCCATTATAGTACTTTAAATTATATAGAATATATTCGTGATGGAAATTACAATACCTCTTGTGGAGCATGATATAGACAAGGCTGTCGAACGCCAACTTGTACGCGAGAGTTCCCTTTAAATCCGAATAATTACACGTAAGGGAGCTACTAATTGATTCGTCGCGGAGTAAATTTCAGCACGCAGAACATGTACAAACTGCATCCCGCGGGACGTGCTTGTAATTTACGCCTGGAGAGAAAGTAGACTAACTGCGTTGCATCTAGTGCACTTTTTAATCTTGCGAAATTTCAACCGCTGAGTTACGTGCGTGTGTTTTACACTCAAAAAAATGTCTTGCTGATATAGGTAGATTTCTAGGTGACACAACAAAAATTTATCGCTATTTTTTGTATCTGTTAGAATATTGTCTGTTACATATAGAATTTATAGCAGCAATATTCTAATAATATCTTCTAGAAAATTTAGGTCCCATTGCCAAATGTTAATCACTGCATTGGATAAATATGAGTTTCGATACTACAGCTAGAACGATCTTTGTGAGAAATATAACTGCCAATTATAACTGCAACATCGAAAAATTGAGAGAAATTGTTTAAAAGAGCTAGATAGATTGAGCGCGTTATACAAATATGTTAGACGTGAGGATTATATATTCATTTGTTTCTTGCCGCTAATTTTTTCTGTGTACCACAGCAAAACTGTATAACAAGTATGATTGGCCTTAACATGGATAGGCGCCACAGAAAAACATTCTTTCTAAATTTCACAAACAGTTCAGATATAAATTCTGTCTCTGTCACTTAGATTGATTAAATGCGAAACATATGCGATATCACAGTATTTGCTAATCATTTATGTACCTCAGTTAATTTTGCGCACCCAGAAAATTTTTGCTGTAGTTGCAATACCACTTTTTTGAGTGTAAAATGGGTGCAAAAAGTGTAAAATACATTTTTTTATTTTCTTTTATTAATATCATTTTAAAATTTTGAAAAAATGTTTAATCTTTTAGAAAGAAAAGGTATTTTTTTTTTACGTATAGAATATTTTGAAATATAGAGAATTTTTTTTGTGTGTGATAAAAAAATATCTGTCAAAATCATTTCCGTTTATTTTAGAGACCTACCGCATCTCGTAAAAAAAATCGTAGATCGTGAACGCGTTCTTAGGGTCAACGTAAACATATCTGCGAGTCATCTCGGTGCATTCACACCTTTATGCAACACTTCCCGCTTGAGCTAAAATTTGCAGCGTTTCGGACGGCACTCGGTATGCGGGATAGAGTCATAAAACTCGGGGAAAATAACGTAACCACCGGCCCACCGAGCACTTGACACCGGAGTTTATACGCGGCTTCTCGGTGGAAGTGGCTCGTGCATCTGGTCGGGGCCCCGTGATCGGAGGGGGCGGATCGAGGGAAGCGCGGGGGAAAGGTAGGATGTAGGAGGATGTTGTTGTTGACCCACGGGGCAGAAACAGGTTTCGAATTCGGATTATGCCGACCCGAAACCGCTCCTCCACTACACGGCCACGTTCTTCCTACAATCGTTCTTCACACAATCGCACCAAAGTGTGCGTGTGTGCGCGCATCGACCCCCCACGCAACCTTTCGTATAGTAAAAGTGCTGCTCTCCGATTCTCCTTCTTCGTCCTTGAACTCTCCTCTCTCGTCTTTGCCTCCGAGGTAGCTCACGCGAGAGCGGCTACGTTATGTGAAGTGCCTTCGCAGGAACTTCTCCCGATAATATATATTCACCTTCGACTCCTCGCGGAGCGGGAGCAGGTAGCGCGGGGAGCCCTAGATCGTAAACGCGTAATCATCCTGTTCACGAAATAAGACGCACATAAGGACGAGATCGGGAAGAAGGACGAGGAAAGATACAGAGAGATGAGAGAGAAGGAAGACTCGCTTGCTCGTTCGTTCTCTTCCTCTCTCTCGATCGGATCCAGTCTGAGCCGACTCCAGTTCGCGGAGGGTTATCGTCCTTGAAGCGAGCCTTGGAACGGGACGTACTCCGTCACGGATGACAGGTCCCTTATCCCTTGGTCGCTTATCTCGCTCCTGTTTATCGGCGGCAAGAAGATGGCAGAGAATGCTCTGAACACGAGATCGGTCGAGGAGCAATTTTCCGCGTGACGGTCACGAATGAAGGAATAAAAAAGTGTTAATAGCGTTATGTATTTCAAGATATCTTCTTTTTTATATATCATCAATTTCGGATGAATTCCTTCGGTCCTCCGATATTTGATTTCTAATAAATTTTCCCATTAAATCCAATCATAGATTCCAAAACCTCAAGCAAAGAAAAAAAAAATTTCTTTTTATTATAAAATAATTTTTCTATTTTTAAATCTTTTTATTTTTATGTATTTTTGTATACTCTATTATTTTCTTTTTCTTAATTTTAACAGAGCTATCTTTTTCACATCATTTTTCATTATTTATTTTCATTAGATATTTTATTATATATCATTAGATTTTTCATTAGATAAATTATAAGAATTTCATATATAATTTTGTTCTTTATAATTATTAACAGATATGTGAAACTTGTACCGAAGAGAGCTCCCGTTTAATTATCTCTGATTAATTATATAAAGCATGCGAGAGATGCATTTCCTTCTGCTAGAATGTGCAACTTGACTCTATATTCCCTGCAAATGTTGCTTTCTGAAGTACGCTCGAAGAAATTTATGGCTTAACATAACAAACATTAAGATATCAGAATTCCTCATAATATTTCTGTGCGTACTTTCAGAGATAATCCAAACAATGCAAGATTAATTCAGAAATTATCCATTTTGTAACACAATGTATATTTCTGTGCGGAATACTTTTGCAACAAAGTAAGGAGCAGATGTCAATTCCCGGCATCGTGTTAATAAGGCGAGCTCTCTTAATATGGTACGGACGACTAAGAGAGCAGGATCTCAGTTGTACTCTTGAATCGGGCTTCAAGGGGTCTTTTCTGTCGCTCGACGACGATTACTTCTTCAGCATATGTACTTCAGGTTTCTCCGTGTACCCGCAGGAAATTTCTAACGGTATGCTCCACGTATGTATACATTAGAAATTATTTACGATTATTTCGCGTGAGGTTACCCGCGGAGTAAATGGAACTTTGAGTGACGAGAATATTTAATAAAAAGTATTATTTTTTGTTAATAAAAGATGTGCGAGAGAATGAGTTCTTCTTGTTTCTTCGATATCTGAAAGGTAACGGTATCCTAGTGTTATAGTCGTGAAATGTTTTATTGCTAATAAATTTTGAATTACGATCCGAAAAGGATTATATATTTCGCTTTAAGCTTATAATGTAAAATTTATTCTCATTATATTTTATTTGTGAGCAATAATAATTTTATAATATTTATAGTAAAATTTGCTATATTATTAATTGTTTATAAAAAGATATCAAAACTGACATATCATTTTGTTTTTAGCTTTAAATTAAAAGTTTAAAATATGAAAATTTATATATCCACAGGAAAGAGTATTAAAGATATTGTTTTAAAAAATGTATTGTTTATTATTTTTTCTCTATTAATTTTCCGATATTTTGCTTCTTTTATCTCTATTCTATTGTATTATTTTCTGTATTTCTCATACAGAGAGTAGTTAAGATACAGCGAAATATTATTCTTGCCACTGTTCTATCGATTTATCCTAACATGAATAATGCACGACATTGCCTTTTTTTGCTTTCCAGTCCATTAGTTTGTTTCTTTTAAATTTCTATCCAGAAGAATTAAACTTCTAGAATAGCATATATATATAAGCGTCTCACCCTATATTTTTTCAAGCCGTCGCGCGTCGACTGGCGCCAACTTAGCGGCGACTGCGCGAACCTCAAAACCGGCTTCCCCTACTCCGCCGCGGGAGTGTTGGAGAGAGACGCGTGGAGCTACATCGTACGCGTCTCATGCTCTCAGTCGGCGTTTGGCTGCCAGCCCTTTGAACGTGAGATTCGGTTTCGCTTTTTTCGCGCTCGCGTACGCACGTAAACAAACAAGAGTTAGGCGCGTCGTGTCGATTCCCTAACAAGTGTCGCGTCTATTATCGCTCAGTCAGTGTGATCGCGTCGTCGGATTTCAACGGATGGACATTTCCATGGATATTTAGCGCGTCGCGAAGTTGCAGTGATACTACATCGCGTTTTTTCATGGTTCGTGCATCAAGTACCGGTTCGCAGGGCTTGACACGGGACTCAGTCGTGCGTCGAGGATCAACGTCGCTATGGAGCTGCAGGATTGCTAATTGAGCTTTCTCTCTTCGCGAAGTCGGTGAGTAACGAGTAATGTGTAATGCATAACGTGCATCGATCCGGCAACGCGACCGATCATTAGCGCGGCCATTGTGTATAGGACGGGATTTATCTCGCCGGTTTCTCTTCTCGCGTCTTGGGATTTTCGATCGCGATTGATTAAATACCGGTGTGCTCGTCGCGTGTGTATAATTCGCGATGGATTCGCGTCTTCCTGAAATTCCGCATATCTATATGATGGTCGTGATTTGTTGTTTCTTTGGGAGATAAAAAGCGCGCGAACGACCGCGTGGTACAGTCTGAAGGTTGCCGCGGCGACTTATACGTTTAAATTTCAAATATGTGTAAAGTGCTTTGCGATAATAACTATTATCGCATTTCGCGTCAATGCTTTTTTTCGATTAATATATTATGTTTTATACGAATAGCGATAGCTCTCGTCGTAAATGAATTAAATTTGTATCGTAAATCGAGTTTATGATGTCATTGATTTATTCCCACTGGCGATCAAAAATATTTGTTGTTGATTTTTTATTAACGATTATTAAAATTATTACGCGAATGTGGTCAGTGAATTATTGATATCATTTTGTATTATTGATATCATTTTTGTATTATATATGCTGCATGTTGATACTCTTTTTATTAATCAGTGCTGTCAATATTGTTTAATGTTACAAGGATATAAATAATATTATCAACGTTATTTGATATTATTAATACATTTGGCTTTATTGCGTAATAATATTACAAACGTTATTTAATATCCGTAACACGCGATATTTTCATACGTACGATTAAATATATCCATACATCAATGCGTGAATGAATAGGACGTCGAAAAGTAAAAGAAAAGTATCATTCTCCCGTTTCTCATTGTGACCGAACACGAGACGTTTGTATTCTTTCGTCAACGTCGTTCTTGAGTAAACATTCGGGATGAAGGGTAGACTGTTTTTACATACATCGTATCTTTCATTAGCGCTTTTACATCCTTCGACGCGTCGTCGTTCGCGCGCGAGATTCCATCGTATACCGGGTGTCCGATACTTCGCTATCCGATATCAAAATAGAGCGGCTCTGGCATTTAATGATCCAGTTAGTCCAATTCCCTTCGGTCACTTTGTTTATGGCAATGTATTAGAGCTTCGCCAGTTCATTGCGCATCTCTCTCTCTCTCTCTCTCTCTCTCTCTCTCTCTCTCGTTCTTTTTCGCTTTAAACGGAGCCGGGCCGCCTTCGGAGCGGTACAAATCACGAACAACGACAGAGGTCGTAATCCCGAGAGTTTGGATCGGGCAATACGAGAGTGTCGAGGAGCGATATATATTTCCTCCCGAGGCGTGGTGATTAGCGCGATGGTAATAATTTTGACGCATGGTTAGGCGTACTTAATGTTGCGGTCGCGTATTTATTCGCTTGTGCGCTTATATGCTGTTTTTCGAGACACACGGTATACGAGAGAACGTGCTATCCCTCGAGCATCGCGATCGTGTTATTCGACGATCGAGAAACTGAATGCGTATAAATGGTAACGTCATCGTGTTTTTCTTCTTCTTTTTTTTTTTTTGTTTTATACGAATAGCGATAGCTCTCGTCGTAAATGAATTAAATTTGTATCGTAAATCGAGTTTATGATGTCATTGATTTATTCCCACTGGCGATCAAAAATATTTGTTGTTGATTTTTTATTAACGATTATTAAAATTATTACGCGAATGTGGTCAGTGAATTATTGATATCATTTTGTATTATTGATATCATTTTTGTATTATATATGCTGCATGTTGATACTCTTTTTATTAATCAGTGCTGTCAATATTGTTTAATGTTACAAGGATATAAATAATATTATCAACGTTATTTGATATTATTAATACATTTGGCTTTATTGCGTAATAATATTACAAACGTTATTTAATATCCGTAACACGCGATATTTTCATACGTACGATTAAATATATCCATACATCAATGCGTGAATGAATAGGACGTCGAAAAGTAAAAGAAAAGTATCATTCTCCCGTTTCTCATTGTGACCGAACACGAGACGTTTGTATTCTTTCGTCAACGTCGTTCTTGAGTAAACATTCGGGATGAAGGGTAGACTGTTTTTACATACATCGTATCTTTCATTAGCGCTTTTACATCCTTCGACGCGTCGTCGTTCGCGCGCGAGATTCCATCGTATACCGGGTGTCCGATACTTCGCTATCCGATATCAAAATAGAGCGGCTCTGGCATTTAATGATCCAGTTAGTCCAATTCCCTTCGGTCACTTTGTTTATGGCAATGTATTAGAGCCTCGCCAGTTCATTGCGCATCTCTCTCTCTCTCTCTCGTTCTTTTTCGCTTTAAACGGAGCCGGGCCGCCTTCGGAGCGGTACAAATCACGAACAACGACAGAGGTCGTAATCCCGAGAGTTTGGATCGGGCAATACGAGAGTGTCGAGGAGCGATATATATTTCCTCCCGAGGCGTGGTGATTAGCGCGATGGTAATAATTTTGACGCATGGTTAGGCGTACTTAATGTTGCGGTCGCGTATTTATTCGCTTGTGCGCTTATATGCTGTTTTTCGAGACACACGGTATACGAGAGAACGTGCTATCCCTCGAGCATCGCGATCGTGTTATTCGACGATCGAGAAACTGAATGCGTATAAATGGTAACGTCATCGTGTTTTTCTTCTTCTTTTTTTTTTTTTTAATAAGGATTCTAGCCCGAGAAATTATTTGAGCAATAGAGGATTAAGATTCGATCTCTGTGGAAATTAACGAGACTTATACACATCTTGGCTATTATTAAATCTTGCCGAATATTTATCGAGACTAGCGCTCGTATTTTCAAAGCAAACTTGATCCGGAGATACTTGACATACATCGATACGTTTTTTTCCGATCTCATCTGTCGTTTAACTCGAAGACTACATCTCTCTTTTTTTTTCTGTGTATGACATATGATTATTATTCGATCATTCCATAGGCTATAGAGAATATATTCATAATCTTCTTTTACAAGCAGTGTATATATACATGGAAAACAATCTATAACATGAGAATCATCTCCCTATACTTAGAAATATTAATAATATATTAAAAAACATGATTTTTTAAAAACTATTGCTGGGTTTAAATAATATTGTAGCTAAGTATCTGAGAGCACCCACTTTGTGTTTTTTACATTAATTATTAATAGCAGATTAATTATTGATGTAGAAAAATTACATATACACAATGCATCGGTCGATCGATACGAGGAAGTCGTTGTCGAAGACGTAACCCCCTTGCTTTCTGCGCGACCTATAAAAATTTATATAAAAGTCTCGGACGCAGCGCGACTTGTCGTGAGGTCATGAATAATTTATCGGAGCGCGTCCCCATCGTTTCGTGCGAGCAGAAAAGAGAAAGAGAGAAGGAGAAAGACGTCGTGCCGTTTATACGATTCAGAGGTCTGGATTTCTCTGGCCCCCTCCGCGCACGACCCTTTGTCGAATAACAATAACAGACGTGGATTGCGTTTAATTGGTGCCACAGATTATGGAACGCGCGCCGCGTAAACGTAAGCTTTGGGGTGGTTGTATTTTAGTCGTAAAGTATACTATAAACAAATCTTTTACTAACTGTTAAATACGATGATGGGAAACGCGAGACGCGAATTATGAATCTTTCACGGCATGAGAATGTTTAATGCATTCTAATATTGTATAAAATTATATGTCATGTATATTTTAAACATCCAATTTATACAAAAAATTTTATTAGATTTTATCTCATTTCTTATTTATTATTATTATTTATAGCAATTTAGAATCTTAACAATTTGAAATAATTAAATTGATTAATTGCGTGACATTTAAATTAGTTTCTACACAATTGGAAAATTTGGCTTAAATTTAACACAAAATAAATTTTCAAACTTTATAGTAATTTGAAATAAATTTTTTGTAAAATCAATATATTTTTAATGATAAAATTAACTTAGAAAAGAATTATTGACGGTCTGTAGTCACTCTCACTTCCATTATGCAATAAAATAAAAATTTTGTTCTGTAAATTTTAACAGATAAATCCTGTCATTAATAATGTGAAACGTATCTATTGTGTAAAATTAAAAAATATGTGCACATTGTTTTTACACTTTCTTTCAATGGTTTTAATAATTTAACATTTGAGTTCAATTAACACAACAGAGCAATATGTAAAATTAACACATGAACGCGTTAAATATTTAAGACAAATTTTAACCGGCATATTTTTTAACAAGATAAATTTTCCAACTGTGTAGAGCCTATCTACGTACGTTTATGCGTTAATCGAGACATTTACGTGTTAATCTTTACGAGTATCTCGTGGACGCGGACATCGCGAGCGGAATACGTGAGGCCCCAGATACAATGTGATGCGGCCCCAACGTGAAATCTACGCCGAGATACATGCGCAATTCGCGTGCAGCGTGCTCAAAACACGCTGCACGTCGCGTCGTGTCGCACTCGGTCTGCATGTTGCGCTGCTTTAGCATTACCCGGCTGTCTAGATGTAATGGCCTGTCGGACTGATGGGTACACGTAACGGCATGGCGGCAGCGCGAGATAAAAAGGCCATAATTTATACCATTCGCTTTACACATCCGTTTATTAACGCGCGTATTTCTGCTTGCGTTATATCTGGACATGGGGAACCTAATGATTTATACAGTTGAATAGACGAAAATCAGGACATAATGTATGTGTGTATATGTGTATGAAGAGCTTATCCTTCCCGAATATTGTAATTAATGGAAGGATACGACGGTTATTTTTTTAGGTACATTGTAAGAGAGTCGTGAAAGATTTTCAGATTTAAGATTTTTGATGAACAAGTACTTGGAGATCATTATATTGACGGATGTTGAACCCAAGCAGGTATCCGAAGAAATATCCGGGTCAAGCAGGTAGCCTGAAAACATAAATTTTGAAACAACGTAGTTTTATAATGAATGAATATATATTTTCTCTTGTGAAATAAGCTTTATATAAATTTTTGTAGAGCATTATAAAAAAATTTCAGGATCTCTGAAAAGAGCTAATGCCCCGCATATATAATTTAACTGCATATTATTGTATTTTTTAACATTTTTTGCAATTAATACACATAGAATATTAAATTGAAGTATATGAATCAGAATAACCAACTATATATATATATTACATTAGAAACCAAGGGAAAAATAAAATAGGAATTACATTGACAGATTAAAAAATAAAATATTCATTCAGAACACATGAGAAACAAATAAAAAAAGAGATATATTTATTTATATAAATTTTATTCAGATTTCATAGAGAGAAAGAGAGATAATTTAATACTAATGCGAATAATTTTACGATGAGAGAGATGCGACGTCGATGATAATTTCTCCGTGCAGTATCACGCGTGCATAAATTTCTATCGACGACGAGCGCGCTAATCGGACGGTGCACTTATCGCGGAAAAAGTAACGGTAAGAGGGCGACGAGAGGAGAGGAGAAGAGATCAGGCGTGTCCAAAGTTATCTCGCCATGTCGAAGAAAGACTTTCGCAACATGCCGTTCTCACGACATAAATTAAAATCCGCCACGAGTCGGTCCTTACCTATCTACCTACCTTACCTTACCTTACCTTATTTTACCGCTTCGAGTTTTGTGGTCGCAAACACGTCGGACGGTACACAATCTGGCCGATTCCCTCATGACTCGTGCCGATCCTAATCTCCGGCGGATAGACATTATAGGAGCACTTCGGTATCGTAATAGGATTATACGGGGTATTAAGAATAGCACGAGGAGACAGTGTCTCTTGAGCATTTCCTGCCGTGCCCTTCTAATCTCGGTTAATCCACCGTCTACCTACGTGTACGCGAACACGGGAAAAGAGTTTTGTCAAAGTTATCTTGTAAATACATTTTTATTTTAGATTATTTATCTTACCTTTTTAAAATAATACGCGCTAATAGTTCTTCAGAGGCAAAGTTTCACTCGTAATTATATACCCACAGGAATAATTAAAATCTAACGAGGTTAATTTCGTTGCAATTATTGAGTCTTTAAAATTGTATTAAGTTTTCGCATTTCTGAGTTTCGTAATTACTAAATTTGTGTTACATCCAATTAAAATTTCGCCGTTTTATACACCCCCGCGTTTTATATAATCCCGCGCTTAGCTCGGATCCTGGTGATCGTAATTAAAAACCGCCCGGTTTTCTCGAGGCCGAGGAAAATATCTGGTTTCTTTAAATCCCCAGAGCTCTCGTTCTCTGTTGCGTGTAAAAAAGCTTTATCTCTACCCCGCTTAGATTAGGCGTGCGTTCGCGCGCTGACGGTACGACGAATTCGAGACGATCAAAGGGAAGCCGGTGTGTCGTGACGGGTATTATATTCCCCGGGATGATGACGAATCTCTCATATTTGTGAGCGCTGGCTCGAATACCGTGGTGTCATGTAAATTTAAAGCCATACGAAACTTTCGCTCGTTTCGACGGTAATTTCGCTGACCGCGGGAACGCTAATATATTCAACGTTGGAAAAAAACACATTCGTAAAATCGGCGCCTCGTTAAGTTACGCGCGATAATTAAGTATTACGTTGAATGTAAACATTTCGCTCTCCATTTTAAGAAGTTGGAAAAATTGAGAAATTACACAATATATTTTTCTTATTTCTTCATGCATATCAACATCTTGGGACAATAATTGGCAGCGATATTCCGTGTGATTAAAGGATACATTTATAACGGTATCTATGTAACGGTATATCATAATCTAGAGTACATCTACTGCTTTCGAGATATATCGAATATATATTTGTAAATGCTGTAAAGTTTGTCGTAACGTTTCCTATAAATTTCCATATTTTATACTTTACTGCTCGGTCCATATTTTTTTTAGATTTTAATTTCTATCAGCTACATCATAAAGGGTTAACATAAAAATCATCGTAAAAATATATTATTCTATATATTATTCTTCTTCGCGAGACCGAGGCCCGAGCTGTAAACGTTGATCGAAATCGTTTTTCGGACGGGTATCGATATCGACCCGCTCCTACAACGTGATTTAGTGTTCGTGACCCTCTTTGCGGCGTCTACGCCACTGCGGTGTCTCAAGACGATATCCAGGCCTTACCGAAGGGCCGTTTTTTTTTTTTTTTTTTTTTCCCGAACCAAGGCTCGAACGGCCGGGGGTCCCCCCTGTT
>NW_021850397.1:29681-81606 GCF_003651465.1 Formica exsecta
TGTCCCGAACCAAGGCTCGAACGGCGCGGGATCCTCGCTGTTCCGGAACCCCCGCGGTCAACCATTGTCGAGGTGGCTGTCTCGGATGCAGATCGAAAATTTAAAAAAGCCGCGCTTAAGCCACCTTCGCCGCGTGGTTCCCGATGAGGGAGAAATCGTAAAGTGCTGTCGCGCCCTTCGAAAATATTGTGTAGGCTAAACAGGTGCGTCCAACGAGAAACTCGTCAAATGGATAAAAAAAAAAAAAAAGAAAAAAAGATCGTCTCGTGGCACTCTAGCCAAAAAATAATCCGGTTAATCACTGTAATTTTGCCATCGCTCTCTTCTTCGTGACGTTTGTTTTCGTTTTCGCCGACGTATCAATTTCGTTGCAACACGAGAATTCTAACGATGTCTCGTCAATTCTCGTGATACACGAGTTCTTTCTTTTCCGTTTTTCTCGAGGGACGCGAATAGAATATATTACTCGAGTAAGAAATTTAATTTTTTAAATAAAAGATATGAATAATATTTTTAATTTTTTCTTAACTGTATTTAGTGGTGCGTCTTATCCAAAAAAGTTTGGAATAAGTACAATAAGAGAAAAAGAGAATAAGAAATAAATTAAATTTAGGATTCTTTAATGACTTTGACAAAATATATATTAGCCTAAACGAGTTGTTTTCGAATCTTAATGTTTTCACAGCACATGTGATGTTTAAGAATGTATGCACTTGTACGTTAAAGTTATTCAGTAAGTAATATCCGAATCGTGAGGATTGAAAAGACGCTAGAGATTTCTCTGAAATTTTACAATAATAGTAAACCGAGAACTATAAATGATTGTCTGCAAAGGTAAAAGGTACGGATCTATTATAGGTAAAAGTTCCCGTTAAGATCCGAAACTGTTGTACTCGGAACCGTTCCCTATTAACGTTTCTCAAAATGAAACGACTCGTCAGGTCAAATTCGGATGTATTCGTTAGACGTTTTATTTTCTCTCGAAAAAACATTTCGCTGCTCACCGTATATACTGTATGTTTTTAACCGGCAGTGATCGATGATTCTCGGTAGGTATTGTTGGCTTCAATTGCAGCAGGTCTGGGAATACAATATTTTTTATTCGGCTTTTTCAAGGACAGTTGCTCTATCCTTGTCTCGTCTAATAGGCAGCGTGGCATATCTCTGGGAGTTTAATTCTGGGATACACTGTTCACATGACTAGTGCCGACTAGAAACGATTTTCCATCGGGATTTGTTCGCGCACGAACGCGTAGCGGAATCTATTATCGGATTTTCGAGCGCGAACGACCGCGACGTATTTACGCGCTGAAATCGTCGTTGTTCGGTCACGCCTTCGTCCGAACGCTCGTAAATCGTTTCCCCTAGTCACGCGGAACTTTTTAAAGCTCATCTCACACGCGCATCGAACGTTTAAAATTGTGGTGTCTTAAATTTCGTAGGGGCTTAGCGCGGTACGAATATTACTTTCTTGTGTACAAGACTCGAGAGATACGTGTGTTAGTGAAACATGACTTACGATTGATGGCAAAGGTTCCACAAATCATGTCACTTTAAATTTCGTACGTCTAATATATTTAAGATCCATGTAATATTTCATTTAAGAAAATGAAAAGAAACATATTTTTCTCTACGTTAGATTTACTTTAATTTCCGTGACAAAAAACATGTAATTTATCTAAACTATAATTGTAAAAGCTATATTTAGATACAGTATAGCAAATAGGTAGATAAGGGAGTGGTTTGGTTTGTAGAATGTTGTGATAATTATCGCAGGGATCTTCTTAAAAATATCTTTCGCAGAATCTTATCTTATTGAGAAACTTCGTCGTTATCAATCACTGCGACAAAACATTCGTAATGACGTCTCGATTCTAGCTCGTCTCTTTCGATTCGCGCGGAGCGTATGGAGAAGGGCCAGAAAAACCAGTTTTCGAATTCACCCATACTCTCAAGCACGCCCATTGCCTCGCATCCGTGTGTGGGCATATATACACGCGCGCGAGGGAGGCCGTGATTTAAATTTTCGAAGGTCGAACGAGCGAACTACGAGACTCGGAAGAAGAAGAAAAGGAAGAGCATGCGTGGGGAAGGGATGGGGAAACCGTGCACGTGGTTCACATCTGGCCGAGAGTTTTACGCACGCGCTGGCAACAAGGAGCGAAATAAGAAATATTTTTTCTTATAAATATCTGACGCCAAAGCATTTCCTCTGTGTTTTCCCTACTTTCTCCCCTTCCCCCGACATGGTCTTTGACCTCGCCTCTTCCGTTTGGGATTAGAACTTGTCGTGTCTCTCGGCTAATCTTCGTATTACGTCTGATTATTTTGACTAGTACGTTAGTAGAATACGTAACGTGGAGTAAGGATTTCCTAATTCAATTGTAGACGCGATACCAAATCGATAACGTTAATCTTTCGTCATTATTTTTTTTATTCGTGAGAAAATTGATAATGTTTCATATGCCCTTTGATCGCTTGCTTCTGTCAATCATTATTATATCTGGAATATTATATTTTCTCGCTCTTATATTCTTTTTCTTATATATATTATATAACATTTTTAAATTATTAATACGGATTACACACTCGATATTAATATGCCGAGAATTTTGACACGCTATTAATTTGGGAAATAAAAAATTTGTAAGTCTCATAGATTGATTCCCAAGGAAGGTTGTTCTCTGCAAACTAACCGTTGCTCGCATATGGGACATCACGACCCGTACCGGTCCTCGCATTTCTCTCTTTTGGCCCGAGCAATGGTCAGAGCAACCTCTTCTCATCACGGACCGAACGAAGGATCCGTATATGGTGCTGGCCTACTACCTCTTCGGCACGCATACTGACGCACTTGCGTACGTGTGCGTCGCTATATGGGAATAATCCCGCAGAATTATCGGCAACAGAAATTTCTTTCGGAGATTATTATTGAGTGAAACAGTTTATCGTGCGAAATAAATTAGAAGGCATTTATTTGAAATTAATAAAAATATAGCTTTATTTTCTCTCTGAAATATATAAATATTTCCTGCAAATAATTACGTAGCGTAATTTACAATTTAAAATAATTGTTTACAAAAAGAAGTTTATATAGATTTACATAATAATATACAAGAATTAAATTTATAAATAATGCCTAAAATAATATACGAATGATATCAAGCAAGTTGCACATGCGATAATTGCAGCATTAAAATTAATTGAGTCGTAAACGAAATTTTTTTTTTATTTACATAAATAATAGTGGGATATTGTACAACACCTTTTAATAGGATCTCCGTTTATTTAGGGTTTTTTTCGCGTATGAAAAACGTGCATAACGGAGAGAAGATTTTATAGGGGAAAATCTAAGTGCAAGAGGTACATATGTATACTCGGATTCATTCTAGGCCTCTTTATTATTTAGTTCATAAATTAAAAGGTTTAAGTTCGCGTTCGCACGACGAAACTTTTGCTTATTGGCTATATCGACTTCTCCATCCGATTTGCACGAAGATATATTGCTCATTGTGTGTGACATTAGGTGTTTATGCATGACACGAAACGGTGCGAAAGTCCACGAGACACGTTCACATTACAGATTATCATATTCGCCATTTGCTTTATCGTTAAAGTATCCGGGGAGTGCGAGGATGTTAAGACGTGAATATGTGAAATTTTCTACGCGAACATCTATTAGATATTATCAGCGCGCGTAAAATTCTAAATGCGCGATGCCATTACATACATCACATATAACATTATATTATTTTATCTTTATCGCAGTTAAATGTCAGTGAAATTTTTATTTGTTTCTTAACTCTTTATCAGAGCTATCAATTTTCAATATTGTAAAGTCGAAACAGAGCCAACGTATCTCAAGTTGGTTAAAGCACATTTTATTTTCGCGACGAAATAAAGGATAAATCGAGTGAAGACATTTAATGGCTTTGTAACGAAGGGGTTAAAGGGGCGAGGATTAAAATAAACGGTTCGTGTATCCATGTATATGTAACGCTCTCATATCCTATATCCTTGTAGCGTGTATGTATGTGTGTGTGTGCATGGCACTGCTCATGCAGCTTCGACGTATACGCATACTATATATGCACCGTGATACTTTCTCGCCCGCGGCAAGGCAGCCACCTTGGCGTAGCTGCGCTTATTGCGATCTCGGCGATCTTTTCTCGGACGCGACAAAATCGTTAGCATAGCCTTAACGATTATTCTCGTGATATCGACTTTGCGCTTCTTAATCGCCGCTCTTCGCGCTCGCGCGTGATTTCGCAACGATATTAAATGTGGCTTGCGTTGAAAAAATACCATATCTTGTGTGCTCTTTTAATGCAACTATCTATGTATGTAAACAGAAAAGGAGGGGGATACATATTTTTTACAAATATTCTTTTGGTTACCTAAGATAACGCTGCGCGATAAGGGCGTCTCCTGATAATAACCTATCGATGTTGAAGCAAGCAATCAATTTATGTCGTTTTGATTTATCGACGCGTTTACAACATTTCATAAACGAATATTTGAAACAAGAATTTGTTCTCTTGCGAAACGCAATCCGTTGAATATTTTATATACGTTTCATCGCAATGAGAATTTATTCTTATCCTCGGCTTTTCATCCCGGAGCTTACATTACGTTACGGTTACATTGCCACGCAATTATCTCATTAGCTCGTTAACCCGAGCAGGTTCCGGTTTGATCTCGCCAGTCAAGCCTCTTCAATGTTACATACAATGTTGGCTAATCTCTACGAACGTTTTTCAGTAGGCATTACGTCTAACACGAGCTCGCTGACAGGAAACGCAGGCGAGATCCTAATTTGTTGGCACATTCGCTTTTTTTCTTTCTCTCTCTTTCTCTCTCGTCTACGTCATCCGCGGCCTCAGCACGGGAAACAGTGGTTAGCTTATTACGCTTTACGGGGAGAACGGTCGCATGAATATACCCTTTATACTAGCGTATATAAACCGGCGTAGAAACGTGTACATTTTGCCACGCGTTCCTTTTCCTTCCTATACGTTGGATAAACGAAATGTTTAACGCCTCTTGCTGAAACTATGCGTCAGCTTGAGCGATTAGGTAACGACTCTTGCAAAATTATGCACGGTGTTTGCATGTCATAGAGAGGAAATTGAGAAGTTTTTATGCGTATTTTTTTAAAAGCTATTCAATCCTTTAGCCGGAAAATTATTCATTCAATGCGCAACATTATATTTTCTTCCAAAGAAAAGCTGTTTTAATCAGCAAGTTTACTGTAAATTTTATTAAGGAATTTAATAGATTTTTCATATAGCATGAATAAAATCTATCTTTAAAATCACTATATGTATATCTTACACACAAGTTAGGGCAAACAATCGACCTTCGAAAAAATTTAGTAATCTTATCAATTCGTCTACGTCGTAGAATCTGCGATAATCTGATCATTACAGAGTTAGAGAATGTACAAAAAATTTTGATATGAAAAAAAAAATATTATTGATAAGTGAAAAGTGATCATCGCGACAACGCAATAATGACGACGCATTCAAGCGCGACAAGTAGAAATGTGAATGGCGATTCTCTTACGCTGTAATTGCACTGTATCACATCATTTTGTTCCCGCTGAAATTACATATCGGCTGACCTCTCGTCACCGATCCATCGATCATTTTCAGCCGACTCACGCGGATCACGTAACACGATTATTTTGCCATTTTGCGATGTATCGAATAACGGAAGATACATTTGTTTGCGACGTGTCTTGTTTTTTTTCTTCGCGAAGAGAAAAGCCATTATTCGTTTTAACTCTCTAAAAGTATGACATATGTCGTCATTAATCATGTAATTTTTTTTTCTCTTCGTCTATTTGCTGTTATTACTACATTATTAATTCAAAGCATAATTAGCATCGTATCGAATTAAAACTTTGTGCGCAGAGGAACAGGAGGAAGGGGGCAGAAAAGATTGTATTTTTATAAGTTCATTTTAATAATATATTATATTTTTAATTTTCCATTGCGTTTTATTATTTCTACTTTCTTAAATGATCGATTTGCAGCGCAAATTTCGTTTGTGTAAAATTTAATCGGCAAATAGTATGAATATTAAAATTGTTATTTGTAATGAAAGTAAAGTAAGCAAGGGTCCTTAGCACGTATTAATATATATTAATTAATTCACGCAGGGATATTGATCGCTGATCAATAATTGTTTTATTCTCGTCTGATAAAAAAATCTTGGAAGCTTGGGAGATTCGAAAATCGACTCTTGAAACTTGTCGCGACTCGCGAAGGATGATCTCGCGTCTTGGTCCCGGACTTTCTGAGAACTCGTAATCCTCGCGGAGTCTCTGATTCCTGGAAAGGTACGCTCAAACGAGCACCCTCGGTTTCCGCGAACTCGATACGCCGATACGCGGATAAAAACTAAAACAAAATATACCGATACTTTTGACAATTTTCAGTTGTTGAAGTGTCGCACATGACCGATTAAAACGAGAGATAATCGATTAAAGTGTAAGATAATCGTTTATTTACATGTCCAAATTATACCATCGAATTTCTTATCGCGCACACGTGCGTTATATCTCAATTTAATCACTCACACAAACTTATTTCATATTTTTAGTTATTCACACGACGATTATAATATCGGTGTAGTACGATTGATTGTTTTTTTAAAGTATCTTAAAGAAATCGTCCGATATTATACGAGCGACGAGTCGTAAAGAAAAGATTATAGGATATGTACGCGTCTGATCTTTGGCATATATACATGGATTCGGTGTATTTTGCGCATCGATCGATTCGTTATACTGTTAGAAATATGCGTTCACAATTTTCCACGCCTTTATGATTTGTATCTCGCGTCGTGAAATATCATCGTGATTCACCGTAAAGTTTCCCATCCGTTGGCCAACGTTTCACACGCGAGAACGCATCATTTCCCCGCTCTTCATCGCGGTTACGGTGAGAGATCGACTTTTTGCGCTCTCGTCGATTGTACTCTGTACAATCTAGAGGGGGAGGAGGGCTCGTACCGCGGTGATCCGCGCCGATGCGTGACGTAGGCGCGAGACCGCTTGACGCCGCTTTTGTTATCTGGTTTTTGCACTCCTTCGGTCAAGTCGACCTTGCGCATATGCCGTACATATGTTCGGCGAGCGGTACATATGTCGCGCGTGTACACAACGGAAGTATTTGCACGCGTGCGTAGCAGCGGTATCGCAGAGGTGTGGGATGTATGTATCCTCGGTAAACTCCCATCCCTCGTATAAAAATAAACGAGATTAACGCTATCGATATCGTATGATTGCCACCGTACTTTTCCTTTTTTCTTGGGTACGCCGAGTGCTGATATCGATAGTATATTGGCAGTGTTCGCCGTCTACGCGATAGTTATCCAAGAGACATTCGGTCTGGAAAGAGAGAGAAAGCTATGTGAGTTATTTGAGAAATCTTATGGGAATTGAACCCAGCGGAAATAACTTTGCAACGAATAAAGTATCGTGTTTAACTCGGGGAAATATGTGATATAATTCATTCGAGTAATAAATCAATTATTAAATTGACATCCAAAATATAACATTTTATTTTGAAATTTAAGGAATTTTTGCAATCGCACTGAACATTTTATCATGATGCAAAGTTGTGTTTGCTGATGCGAGATCTGTAACTCTCGTCTCACTATATTTATTTATCAACTGTTGCGTTGAATGGCATTCATTAACGGCGTTATCTTTCGAGGATTAATTTTCTATCTAAATTGTTTGACATTTGCTGTCAGAAAGTTCATCATCATTATTGTCTCTTTCGCTATTTTTGGTACCCTCGGGAAATCGTGTATTGTGTTTAAATCTATCAACTCTCGTGTGAGTTTTCAACACTAAAATGTTTCTCCTATACCATTATAGCGCCCGCGTAAAGCTTAGCTGTTAAGTGCCCGTTTCGTGTTTATCGTAAAGCACTCTGTATGCACTTCGCGCAATAAACGATGGTAAAATAAGCTGTGTTTGGATGATGCGGCATATCCGGTGTTTGGATAATCTGGTTCCATCTCAAACAAGCATATCATTACACACCTAGCGCTAATTGATTGCATGTTAGACATTTGTTGATTATTTCGTGGAATAGAACTTGATCTTCAAGCATCGAGAAGTAATAGTCTCAATAATCGGCGACAAATAATAGTTTTATTTTCATCGTCATGTTGCTCTCTCGTAGTAGCTTGGAATAATATATATTTTTTAAAATAATAAATTGATGTTTGTGTGCGCGTTATATATAATCTGACGGGAATGGAAAAAGTATTCAAATGCGAAAAGGACTTCATACAACTTTTGAGATATTCCGGCGATGAGTAATCGCTTTTTCATGCAAGTCGAACAAATCGAGTTTCATCAGCGATAACAGATTGGGAAAAAATGACGAGGCGAGAGAGCGTGTGCAATTTCGCGGACATATACAACGCACGATGTTATTAATTAACGCAAACAATCTCGGCCATATGTCGAGATCCGTGACGTTAACGGAGAGATCGTGATTTATTTACGACGAAGCGGCGGCAGACATACACCGCTCATCTATGATCCCCCTCCATATGATTGCTTGCATGAGAATGAATCACCGCGCCTCGCCGACGAGAGGACTGCGATAGATTAAGCGGTCGAGAAAAGAGATGCATCTCTCGTCAGTTTTTTTTTTTATTAAATATTTGAAAAAAAGATTAAGCCTATGATTAAATTTTTATCGAAATAAAATTTATTTAAAGATAGTATCGTGTTTCACATCGTGTAAAGATATCAATTTTTAATTGTTTCTAATTTAAAGGAAATTCTTTTTTTTATTAATGTATATTTCAATTCTATTCGTTTATCGTTTCTGAGACAACGAAAATATAACATTTGCTCGTGAAATTTTTCGGTCCATTTTATCTGCGTGTGTAACACTTGCGTGCTCGTTACCACAGCAGCCACCGAGATCGGAAATTTAGAGATAGGATCCGAACAGATGTCTATGCTACACTCGTGACTCGCACATCCGAGTTATTATCTATTACTATAAATCAGAAATCTGATTCTCCTTTTTTTTTCCTGCTCCTCGCGCTCTTGTAGAAGAATTTGTTCGCTGTCATTCGATATCGAAACGGGACGTTTATACGCAAGGGAGAGCTATATCAGATCGGATATGGGGTGATCGGTAAAAAAATTTGCGTGGGCAAAATGTATGTTAAATTAGCGTGTGATCTGTGACAGGAAAGAAATCTCGAACGTCTTATCTCGTCTTTTCTTTTTCAATTAGTGAAACTCCATTATACTAATAAATACGGCTTTAAATTCGATTCTCTTTCATTTTAATAAATATTTTTGAATTTACGAAAAGTACATTACCGGATTATAGTCAGAAATAACTTTGCGCCGTGAGGAATAAAGATAATTATACTTATAGTAATGTATACATAAAGTTAAATAGAGATATTTAAGTTACTGTTCCAGCGTAATATGTAACTGTACTTTACGAGATTGCGCAAACATTTCAAAAGACTTTACAACTTCCACCAGCATACAACATCGACACGAAGAAACTTAGCTCGTAAATTAAGAGAAGCAACGTGTATTCTCATTTCTCGTAACGTATTATAACTTGAAAGAAACTTAACTAGAAATCGCGTCGAGCTTCCATATGAATACCGATCGTTGTGTATAAGATAACTTGCTAGACATCTTGGATCGACATCATTTTGTATCAAAGTTTCAAGTACGTGCGAATCTCGGTCCCGTTCGTCGGATCCATCGATCTTCCTCCTCCGCGCGATTTTATTCAAGCTCGAAACTTCGACCCCGCGATGCGTAATCGTCGTCGCAAGATTCCGAGGTGGAGGTCAAGCCGGGTGATAGCTATTATCAGCGACGGCAAGGGGGAACAGAGAAAACAAACGAGCAAACTCCGAACCACCTGTTTTCTCGATCTGTCAAATGCTCGAGCGCGTTTCGATATTCTTTTTTTCTTTTTTACCGCATTCCTCGACTTCTGCCGGACATTCGCGCGTCTTTTAACGGTCCGTGATCTTAGGTCTACGATTTCCTCCTGCAAAACCGCCGGCAGGAGTTATTTTAATATCCGCGATGCGTCTGTGGTCGCAGGTGCGCCGCGCGGCGGTAAATTGCGAGCCCGTCGCTAGACATCCGCGATTACACGCGCTTTATTCCTAAGCCGCACGCAAATTAATAATAGTAATTAAACGCGCGAAATGCGTGGCGCGAACACGTGAGCTTCCTATTGCTTCCCTCATCCCCCGTCCGTCCCCTACCGATTCGTTTTCATCGGAAGCGAATTTCTTATCCTATTCTCTCCTTTATCCTACTCTCCGACTGTAATTCTCATCTTCATTCCGAGGGGGATCATCCATAAGTCGCTACTATATATCACCATTTTCTCGCCAGTTTCTTTCGAAGAAAGTTTTTCCACGCTAATGTAGCGGCCGGAAGTTTGGAGATGAGCCCTTCTTCGGTTGTTTACTTGGGACAAATTACAAATACTCTCTCTGCATTTTCTCTCTGCTACCTGAGACTTTTCCGCGAAACTTTTCTCACGTATCTCTTGCGAAGAGTTTAAAAACTTATCTAACTTTAATATCACATCCCTAAATAAATAGAAATATTTCTTATATTCGTATGAATTAGAAAATGCAGCTGCAAATAGTGCATTAGAAAATTCGGCGTTAATAATTTTTTGATAATCAGATATTAAATGCATCTTATCCAATATAAATAATCCGTGAACTTATTACTTAATAATGAATTTGTATTGTTTAGGAGGAGGGATTGGGAAACTATACCGGTGATTATCGTGTAAATAGGAAGCATTTTAGCAACCGCGGAAACTTTATGATCATCCGCTGATTCGCGGCCATATAGACACGCGCGCGTTTCTCTCAGATACGAAGGGAGGCCTCTGATTGTGAGAGGTGAGTCGCGAGCATGTTACCATGTTTGGCGACCCGCTCCCATAAAACTTGCCGCACACGCTCTAACGCGTGCACGTGCACGCCGGCCACGGCACGCACACCGGCGTGATGTGCCGCGCCGGCTTTCGCCGTATTTCCAGCCTACTCTCTCGCCGTGTGGGTAAGATAAATCGCATCGGCCAAGTTAACGCGAACGCGTAGCGTTCGCAACCGCGACTGCCACACCCCACGAAGGGAGCGCTGGAAAGGGTCCATTTATTCGGAGTAAGCGGAAAAAGGTTACAGAAGAACATAAACGCCCTATCATTATTTTTTACGAAGAAAAAATTGATTACAAATTAGTTTATCAAACAACACGTTTTAATTTTAATTTTATTCTATGCATGCAATTTCATTGATAATTGACTTATCCAAGAAAAATTTTTTGCTAATTATTAATTGTCTATTAATTGGAAACTTGTGAAATAATTGCCTTACGATTAATAGCATACATTCTTCGAATACAAATTTTAAGACCGATTTAAAAATATTTATTTAAATTAATATATATTACAATTGATATATAATTTTTATAGGCTATTAGGATATAAATTATAATACCAAACAAAATGATTGTGACAAGATAAGCAGGTTTCTTAAATCGCGAATTATATATCACTACCGGCATCATCTTCTCACAAGGAAGCGCGATTGGTTTATGCTTTCTCTATAACATACGCCACACGCGGTTAATATTGTATGACCGCGATCGTGAATCAATTACGTGGAGTCGTCAAGCGTGTTCGATATAACGCACGGTACGTTCCCAGCGAGGCTTAATCAGCCGCGCAGCGGCGAAGATCGATTATCTGTCGGCTTATCCGCGGGTGGAACCGGCCGGAAAGATAGCGGCGGAGAGACTTATATAGGGGAAAGAGAGAGAGAGAGAGAGATAGAGAGAGAGATTTAAAAGTGGACGTCTCTCGCGCGGTGGAGATAACTTAAAATATAAGAAAAGCCGGACAATCCGTAGAGATTTACGACGTTACACGCAGAACCTTATATGCCGTTCTCTACGCGTGACGCGTATATCTATCCGCGGATTTCATCCCGCGGGCCGCAACCGCGAGAACGTTCGAAGACCGCAACGACTCTATGTCGAATCCGCGAGGCGGGGGAAGTGTAAGTCGGAGTTACTTTGGCCGGACAACTGAATGGATAGATTTATCTCGCCGATGCGTTCGTGCGGATCTCTATCCGCGGTGAATCGATAACGTGGATGCGAAATGACGATATAAAGCGTTTTAAAGCGCGACATATTGTCGGAGACGCGGAAATCGTAAAGTATAGCGCCGCCTTTAAAGGGCCCTACGGACTTTTGTGTCGCACGAATGCATTTTTACTACGGCATTAGTCAACTTGGCGACGTCGCGGGCGGTTATAAAAGCTACGTGGATCGTTTTAATGCTGAGAAAGCAGGTGTCACACCGGAAATGCTTACGATGCCTCGATAATATCGTACCGACAATATTTGCATCTTTTCTTTGATATTTTTTAACTTTGCTATTGTATGAGTATTTGGAATATTTGTAATATAAAACAGAAACATTGTTATAACAGTGAAAAACGAAATGACAATTCTTGTATATTATTTTGACAATCACGTAGATGATAAAAATCGGGAGGACGTCATGCACTTTCATAATATATGCATTAATTATTTACAGCGATCTTTATTATTATTTTACAATTGCAGGTGCTTCTATTTTATATTTAGATTTATTATTTCAAGTATCTTGCGAAAAGATTTTGGTATTCTTGTCTCGTCGAAAAACAAAAAAGAAAGTTAAGGATATTTTGCTAAATTTTAGCATGGTATTATTTTTAGATGTTATTTTTTCATCGGAAATGAAAGAAACGATTTTATCTGAGCCTCTTAACTGAACGAGCAGAATCTCTTTGAGTCGTCTTTAAAACATGACTCGAGAAAACCGATACGATGTCTGACGTCTCGTTTCTCTCGTAGAGCCAAAGAATAAATACGTTTTCGGGATCCGTAGAATGAGGGTCTCCGTGCAGAAAGACGCGAATAAAAGAAGAAGAAAAAAAACGAGCTCCGGGATATGCCAACACGGCGCTCTCCTCCCCTGATATTTATAGATACTTTTGTGCCGGTACACCAAGAATAAATTCTGTCCTTCGCAAAAGTGGTCTGATGAAAACACAGTGAACACGCTTCGAGAGTGCGATTCTCTCCTAAGGATATACAATTTACATCTTTAGAATTTCAATCGATACAACATCCATCTTTTACTCTTGTACGACTATGTATCTCTCTCATCGAAAGTTAATTTATCGAGATTGAGATATATTGTATAAAATCTCTATCCAGAATAATGTAAATAGAAACAATGATTCGCATCTCTTTTTTTCTCTCTTCTTTATTATAACTATTTTTTATTCTACGAAACTTATTTGTGCTAAAATCATTTTCATAAAAATGCAGACGGTTACAAAAAAATGAGACCCTTTATTTATCGCGCAGAATAATCGATTGAATTATTTAAAAATTCCGAATACATTATCAAGTTTATTTATTCCTGAGGAGAAAAGTCTTATTTACCCTAATCGTTTGTGATAGTCACGTTATGCATACAGTCGGCTCACGTATTCTTGGCACACTCGCGTCGGGGCCCCATCGCCTCTCGCGTCGACGTTGGAATTAATCGAGCGCGTGATTACAGCCTGACACACTCTTATACACGCCTACGGGCCCAGTCAAAATATTATGCCCACGGGGTAGGGTTAACAATTCGGTCTGCGAATAAAACAGCGCGAAATCCCTTCCTTCGCGCGATCAAGGTCGCTTGCCCTCCCTGGCCTTGTTGCCAATTATCGGTTTGCCTAATTATGCGTGTACACGTGCATCGTATCACACGCGCGAAGATCGAAAATGACGATACCGCGAGATTAATCATGCGCTCTTGGCAACCTACGAGCGTGTATCATTACATCTATGCGTTTCTGAAAGCTGCGATGAGAACGCATCAACTTCTCGCTCGCTCGTGGTAAATTCGTGTCCAGCTTGTCATCCGGCTACTGATTAATGAGAAATTACTCGGTGAACTGATATATAGCGCGTCGTTTCTATTCATCATCCGATAACTTTGAAAAGCCGATGTCGAAATTTCGAAATCGGGTCTATTTTAAATTTATCTTCTATTTATCACTCCATCAAATTTCTAGACGGACAGACATTAAGAAAGACATAATTAGATATTCAGATAGAAAGAGAAGACAATATATCCAAACGAACTTGGTTGTTACTTTAATTTCGAATCGAGCTCAATTCTCGTGTTAGTCTTATATTTTTGTCAGAGAAATGAGACGTCAGTTTGAAACGTCTTCTCTATGAAAATTAGAACAAAAATTAAAGAGAAAAGAATGAAACGGAAGCTTTGAATTAGATTTAGTCGATCCAAATTCGTCGTGCTTCTTGCTGCCGTGTGCATTTTCATCCTTCTTTCATCCTGTGTGTTATTTCAGACGCGGTCGCGAATTTGGCGCGTTCTGCTTGGCAGGCCTGGTTTATAACCGTGCCCGGTTTATAGTCGGCCCTTTGTTCGGCGGTTAACGCGCTGACGGTGGCCGTAATGCGCAATGTGTAGCGCAACTCATTATTTTGCTTAGCCTTTTGCTGTATGGAATTTTTATCGTACGAAGTAATTAATTTTGCATATAAAACCTATAGATATTTTTCTGGGATAAAATAAAAATATTTTTATTAAAAAAAAGAGATTTAAAAAATGCTACTTATCGTACGAATTTTTCGATCTGGTAGTCTCGGCTCACATTTCACGGTTATATTATACGTTTTTTTATCACGCGGACTAGGAAATCAATCTGCGGTTGTATCGTGCACACATAAAATAATTCCGATAAAGGGATGGCGCTCACGGGTCTCGGGTTTCTCTCGCGACGCGAGAAAAGACGACGGATAATTTTCGTCCTTATCTCGACGTTCATTCAATTACGTAATAAGCATGCGCGCACGGCCCTTTGATACCGTACGGATCGTTTTGTCGTCTTGTTCCCTTCTCTCTCCGAAGCTCGGCTCCGATCGTGCCCAAGTATCGGTCACGGCGGATCGTTTACGCTCGCGTGCGTGTTCACGCCTAACTATGGAAACTGCTGTAGTCTCGTCTTAGAACCCCCATTTTACTTAGGATATTAAATGTAACGATCGTGCGACCGTGACAGTATAACACTGTGTTAATCTCTTCGGTAAATATCGTTGAAAGAAATTTTTATAGCAAACTCTTACGTTATGTTCACAATAAAATCTGTTGCATTATTTTCTGAAATTTTATTTAATTCAAATAAAAAAGCAAAAAGTATTAAAAGTTTGATTAATGTATAATTTATAAATTTGATCTTTTTAAATTAATTAAACTAGTCTTAAAGAATTGAAGAATCGATCGATCTCGTGCTATCTCGTTCGATTCTAATTATATCTACGGCAACTTTATCTGGGATCAGAGCGAGGACCGGGATCTTCGGTCTTACGAGAATAGCGTTCAAAGAATAGCGTTTCGTCTAACAGTATCGATCGCGTGGTGTCATCTTGTTAGAGTTTCGCTATACAGATTTCTTTCTAGTCACGTGTGACGGGATATTCTCCGTCCGTGTTGCATCCTCGGCACTTCCGGTCGTTGGCAAGGAGGCTATCGGTCCATATTAATAGCCCTCTAGCCATTGTTCTTCCCGCTTCCCGCCGCAAGCGTCTTTTCTATCCGTCTTGAAAATGAACGACTCTCAATCCACTCGACGCGAATTAAATCAACCGCTCGAAGATCTCTTCCCTCCTTTGCGATAATTTATTATGTCGCGAGTTACGGCGTCGATTTATTCCCTCCAAGTAACTATCCTCGGTTCGTCGGTACTCGTTGGATTGGTATTGGTAACGAATAGCGTACGTACGTTAAATCGTCCCGCCGCGCGTGCATAGCCGATGAATCTTCGATTTGCGCAGTTTTGACATTAACGCGCGTGTTTTGACACATTAATTTCGCGGCGAGTGAAAGCGACAGTATTACATGTCTCTCGGACTTATTACGTGCTATTACAATCACTTGGAATTCTTAATTTATTGTAGAAATTGTTTTATAAATCATTTCTCGCAGATACGGAATTATATTTCCAAATAAAAAATAAATTTACAAGACATATACATATCTCTTTCATTTAAAAAAAAATTAATTAATACTTAAAAAAATTTTATTTTCGGAGACTCGTTATTATTTATATATCGATGGAGAATTCAAGGATAATAAGGATAAATGCAGATGTTTTATGTTCGGGAAAAACGGCAGAGAAGTTTCTGCATGACCGTCGCAACGATTCGCGTGACCCATCGGCGCCGTATTTATTTCTTCGTTCACGCGAATGCGTGGGCGAACGTTCGCGTGTGTCTCGCGTGTAAAGTAGCCCCTCCACTCGCTCATCCTTTCTCGGATCCCGCATATACTCTCCTCCCTCTCTCTCTCTTTCTTTGTCTGTTTGTCTGTCTGTCTGTCTTTCTTTCTCCATCCCTCTCGCGTAAACGTCGCCGGTATCTTTCGCCGATGGAGCCTGCTTCTGAGAGGTAGCAGCCTCCATCGGAAGACGTGTTGCACGCGCGACTTTCCACAGCAGTTCTCTCGCCATTGTGAAAACCGACTCGTGTTTGGAGCTGCGGACAGTGCCACCCACTGTCTTTCGCGAGAGCTCCTCGCTTTATCCTCTCTCGCCGTTTGTCACTCGCGTTGCGAAAACATCTCTCGTATGTATTACGATAAAGCGTTTCGTGCCCCGATGCCTACACCACGTGACGCGCGACACCGGACACCCACATAATCGCCGCGCGATCGACCGCCGTCGCCTTACTTACTGCGTCTTATATTGCAGTGGCGTGTGCGTGTTAAAAAAAAAAAAAACTCGATTTAAAAAAAAATGTAACTTCTTTTCGAGAGAAAAATATCATATCCGGAATCAAAAATTTTTTACGCCCCCGATATTTCGAATTGAAGGAGAATTTTAATTAAGAAACTTTTTAATTAGAATAAAATTGAAGTTTCTGGGACGTTGTTCCACATATAACGTCAGGCTACTCGTAAATTAATGCAGGCGGCGGAAGTTCGTAATTTCGTGATCAAGCAAGCACATGAGTGATTCGCGAGATGGTATTGGTAACGTTAATACGACGCGACCGCCAAATTGTCTGCAGGAGCGAAAATTGCGACATCTCTAACGACAGATCCTATCGAGGTTTAGCGGTGTAATTATTATGTCGCGGCTGTCACGTGGAAGAATTCGTTCGAGCATCTTTCGAAAGAGTTCGACCATTAATTTGCGGACACACTCGGGAAAATGGTGTCATAAAAAAAATGATACTCGTGCGTGAAAGGGCACACGGATAACGTCATTAACACGATCGCACTTAATATTGTCGCGAGATCGGCTGTCAACTCTTGTGAACGATCGCTGATTTTTTCGTCTTTGTCACCACTCGATCTCTACAGCTCTTTTTCGCTTGACACGGTACAAAATTGCGTCCGTTCTTTTTTTCTCTCTCTAATATAGGAACTTTGCACGACGTTGGATTTTATCGATGTTAAATTTTCCGCTTCGTCGATTAATCTGATTGTCAGTTGGATTGCCTTTTATCGGCAACCGTAATTGACACAACGGTATAATTGCGATTTTTCCGTCATTGACAGACGTCGCTCGAAGAGACTGTCGCAGCAAATTAGAGATAAATGGCAATGCCGCTTACGTTAACTTCAGAAATCTAACGGGTAGTATTTACGCATGCAACTTAACATTTCTCGCGCAAGCAAATTCCCGGATCAAGAAGTGGAATTTTTATCTTTATTTAATTACTGATATCCGTCCCCGCGGAAACTTCTACTAATTTATTTTCCTAGATTTGTTCCGTCACCAGAGATGCGATAGCATGTCTAAATATGTATATACGAGAAACTGATATTACAATTTGCCGTGTATCCCATATTTATTTTGCATCCTTACGCAGAAATCTCTCGCGTTGTTATTTTCTCGGAATAGTAATGGAACTCGAAAAACACTTGATCGAGAGAAACAGAACAGATCTGTGGGAACAGAATTAGATCCTATCTAGAGGCTCTCATCGATGATGCTCTTCATTTTTTGGGTCAACAGACGCGTTATATCCGGCGCACTCGAGCTATCGATATTCGGATACTCAGACAGAAAGATGCCTTTCGTATTGAATGCGAGATTGGGGGTGGGGGAGGGGAGAAGTAGAATCAATCGCGACAAATATAGATTGGAATTTTTGCTACATTTCATAAAACAAAACATGATGTTACATATGAATCGTGGAATAGGAAATCACGAGAAAGAAACAATCTATATATAAAAATATTCTGAAAAATTGTGAAAAAGGTGTTTATTTCAATTTAATTCATATTTGAAACAATATATATCGGAGAACAAAGATTCATGTGCTACAAAATGAGAATAACAAAAATGAACGAAAAATTTATATTTGTCAAGTGATATTTAATATTTGATTTTTCACTCCACAATTTTGTCTTATTTTATTATTTCTTTTTTATAAAATAGAATATTCTCCGAATCACGAAATATGAAATATCACTAATAATGCAACGTGTTTATATAGAGATTCTGTCATTGAAAATCCTTTTTATTTAGAACGATGATTGTTTATTCTTTGACAAGAGTAGATGCGAAGAAGCACATATCTTGGCGAGATATTAATATTCGAAGGAACAACTGTGCCTATAATCCCTTTAAATCTTTCGGGACCACTGTAGCGTTCGTATATTATTGCACGGATCTTTTAAAAGGTTCGCCCTACGGAGACCACCGCGATGTTGTCCGGAATATTTTTATATAGGAAGGAAGAGAAAAACAGAGGAATTGACTCCTTTCGTTTTGCGAAAAAGCGAGTAGTCGATTCCTTCTTTTATTTTGTCAGACAAACATTTATGAAAACATTTTGCTTTACTTAGGATCACATTATGTTTGAAAACCACAGATCAAAAATATTTTGAAATAAATTTTATATATGAAGATATTCTCTAATTTTATTAGTTTAAAATTTACTCTTTATAATTGATTTTATAATAGAAAACCACAATTTTTTACAAAATTTTTGCTGGACATTTGAAAATATTAAGTAACACTTAAAATATGCAAAGTTAAATATTTTTTTAACTATTATATTAAATATTTATAACATATTTTTTTAGTTGCACGTCAATTTAGTGTTCGATAATTAATTTAAAGACAGTGACACTAGAAAATTTAACACAGAATTATCATTTTTTATTTGCTAACAATATTTTACTTGTTCCGAGAAACCTTTAATAATGTTAATGATTTTTATTTATCGAATTATATTCCGTATCGATTTGGAACCGATCGATGCATGGATACGTCTATGTAAATAAACATAGGAGAAGGTATTGAAAGAGAGGTCTTCTCCCTCACGCGTTGCACTCGGAATAGGTAGGTAGACGCATATACCGTCATTTTAAACCACGTGGGTCCGCCTATTCCCTTACGTCTTGTATCCTCCTTTATGCCGCTATCTATTCATAGACGAGAAAGCAAGCTGTCACGATGACGGACGTCGAAAGACAAAGGAGATGCGGAAAGAGGAAGGCGTGTCGTTGGATTTTTGAAGATTGCCTCGTTTCTCCATTTGTTATACAGTAAAAGTAAATCTTTCGAACTATCGAAAAAGATCGCGACATCAGATTCGTCGATAAATTTGAAATCGTTTTTTCGTGAAGAGTCGCGACTGTCAAATTTTTCTCTCTTTCAAATTTGAATTGATTTATCTTCCAATTAATCGCAAAAATTATTACTAAATTCGATACATGTATATATTGCAAACGCCTTATAAATTTCTTTTTATATCTTTTTATAAAAAACCCAGATCTTTTATAAAACGCTATTCTAAAAAGATTTGGTACATTGTAAAAAGTTTTTATTATAGTACAATAAGTACGGAACACCCCTATACATATAATTCCTTTATTTCTTAAATTAGGATCAATAGTTTTACTCGCATTAAAAATAGTTTTTCCGCATTGAAATACGCTCTTATCGTGGCGCACGTCACTAGAGGGAAAGCAGAGAGGATAAATCGATCATTCGCGACGCTATCGCGATCGTTTTCGCAACGTCAGTCCCGGAGTCTCGATCCTGGCGTACAGGACCAGCTGCTGGGATATCACCAAGTCGTAGGCGAGGTCGTCGACCTTGCTGCCAGTCTCTACCGTTCCCTGTCGTCCGGTGCGGTCCACGACGACCACTCGCGTAACAGCCTGCGTTCGTGTCTGTCGTATTATACACCTGGATCACTGTACACAAGGTGTCTATGATCAACCGCGCATTTTCTCCTCTGACCCTAGATCTCACGCAAGCGAACGTAGCGTTTGTTTGAACAAATGTGATACGGGTGTTCGTGAATGGAAAATAATTATGATAAATAGTCACGATGAATTATTTTGGTGCGATCAGGATGGTAATATTATACGAAGATATCTTGGTTATTTTTACTGTATATACGATTATCGATTTAGTTATATATCGCTTTAATGTAATATGTTACAGTTTTTTTTTTATGCAGATTATCGTTAATCCTTAAAATATTATAAATGAATATTATATTCTCTTTTACCTTTTACTCTTTATCTAATATAATTTATTTAAATATGGGAAGAGATAAGAAAGAACTTTTCACACTTAGATAAAATATATTTAGCGATTGAAAAACTTGACAAAATTTATTTAGAAAGTGCTTTGAGAAAATTAATCGAAATGAATATTCAGGAAATCTTACATGCACGTTACGTAAGAGTGACAGCCTTTAAGACATAAAGGACATTTAACCGGCGACATCCTGTATATTAGCAGAACCCGGAGGTCATACGTAAAACGGTGAACGATGTCGCATGGCACGGGAGGCGGCACCCCGTTCAAACTCGTTTGCACGCTCTGCTCCGCCGAATGGTTTATACCGATCGGTCCATTGTGTTACCTCGTGTATCACGCAACGCCGACTTTCGGATTGCGTCGTCGTTCTGTGTGTGGTCCACACGCCGGACATAAAGTTTTACGAGTTTAGCCAGCGGGATAACGCGTCTTTTATACTTGGTTTCGGGGATAAAATATAAGCTAAATACAAAATCCTGTCTCTCTTTCTCGGATGTACATACATTGTACGCGTGTATACGCATAAATAGGTTACGTAGGATAGATAGGTAGGTGCAGTCGAACGACTCCGAATACAAAATAGCAATGGATCTCGATACGTTACGCGGGATACCGGGTATAAAGACTAATGGCGTAGTCATAAATGTCCGCGTTGCGACGAGAGTAAAGTAAACGTCGCGCGCGCAACGGCATTCTTAGATAGGCGAATAGAAATGCGGATGGATAGATGAACGTGTTACTCTGCTACTCGGAGATCCGAGCAGCAGATACAGTCGGATGCTGCGAGAGGGAAATAACGGGTGGTGGATTCGTAATACGTGTTGCAAGATACGGAGAATACGGAGAGGATATAGTCGGAGAATTAATATACATCGACACGTGGTCTCGTAAACAAACGATAAAGAAATGATTATGGCACGGCGATAGCGAAAACGGAGACGCGATTAGATTGCGGGAACAAAGAATACAGTGATTGCTCTAATCGGCCAGTTTACATTCTAGGAATGGACAAATGTTGTCTATTGCACTGAAAATTCCAGGAGATTCGAAATGACGCAGTTTTAAAGCTCGTTATTAATCAGTAGCGATACTCAGTCACGAATGATTTATGAATCTCGAATGGATTGATAGAGATTAGAAATTAACTCTCCAAGTGTCTGCTTCATCATTGATCTCTATTCTAAGAATAAGATAATATAAATAGTATAGGGAAATGTAGAATATTATTGTATAAAGAAATAAATTCAATTTGAAAATAAATGTATAGCAAGATAGTACTTAATCTCTATTTTTAATGAATAAATAAATATTTCTTCTTTTACGTGAAATACTATCTTATCTTTAGAGAAGAGGAGAGAAGTTTGAAATAATAAATCGCGTTCTGTGGCGGGTAAATCACATCGATATATATAAATAATCGTGTGTGTACTTTTACTTTGTATCTCGCACCGGTTCACATGATAGACAGATCTACAAGAACACGGTTTCCACGTGACATTAGCATTTAAAGCGCTGAACTCATAGTCTAACAAATTATCATGCGTACACATACTACATACATTTATCAGTTTAATTAGCTAGATACTTCTTACTTGCCGTGTAAACGTCATTTCCAAAATAATCATATCTATTCCTTAGATATTCACTAAGTTCATTCATCATCGCGTGAGCGCGATAAATTCTCAGATACATATTCGATAACTTACCAACTTCTGACCATCGACGTTCGCTCGATTTGCAAGAATTCGCTAAACATGTTTCATCAAGTAAATCGTAAAATATCGCGTGGTCGATTTAAATTTAAATTTGTTATAACATAGTCGCGGAACTCGTCTATCAATGTTGCATTAATACTCTATTTATCATGTTGTCAATAAAGACGGCTCTCTGACGATATTTAAATAAAGATATACTAGGCCACATGCTGCTTTGGGGACTCGTCAAAAAATTGCAGAACTAGGCTGGGGAATTCTGTCGCATCCACCATATTCCCCGGACTTAGCACCCTCCGACTATCACTTGTTTTTGTCTTTACAAAATTTTTTGAGGGGCAAAAAATTCAAAAATGAAGAAGATATCAAACAAGCACTGGTTCAATTTTTCGTATCAAAAGATAAAACATTTTTCGAAAATGGGATATACAAATTGCCCTCACGCTGGCAAGAAATCATTAATAATAATTGCAATTACATTATTTAATAAAGTTTATTGACGGTAATAAAAATTTGTATTTTGTTTTATTCCAAAAACGGACAGAACTTTCTGGTAGACCTGATATAAAGAAGTTTATTGTTATTATCTTATAAATGTGTAATGAGATGATTTTATGCGATAGCAGCGTATTTGCCAATTAATCTTGAGGTGAATTTAATGGCTGCGCGGCAAATCACAATAAAACTTTCAAGCAATCCTCGCATATTTACCCGCTTTCGTATAGAGAATTTTTTTGTTATAACTTTCTAGCTGATTCAATTTCTCGAATTTATTTGATTTTATTAATCTCGAGCTCAGTCTCTTAAATCGCAACGCGCGGCAATTTAATCGCCATGCACGACCCGCGGGCTTAATCGTCGCGATACGATTCGCGTTAACGGTAAACGAGACGAGAGGCGAAAATAATCTCGAGGCTCTTTCCGGGCCTCCGATTGAACGAGCCATTGGTGGTTTAATCACGTGACGTATACGATGAGGTATACGATTCTAGCTAGGACGGTACCAGTAATGCAGTCGTCGTTCGTGGATTGCTCGAAACAGTCGATCGATCTTAATCGCGCCATCGGTAACCGCGCGCGGTTTATCTCCGCTCAATTAATTGCAACGTGTCTGCCCGTTCGTGGAAAATGTTCAAGGCTGTTCATCGGACGCGGCACGAGTACGCAAATGTCAAGGAAATGGACGAAGACGAAGAATCTGCTACTCTCTCTCTATATATACTTGCGCACATTATCTTTCTCTCTCTCTCTCTCTCTCTCTCTCTCTCTTTTTCTCTGTCCACTTTGCCTTTTTTCCACACTTGTCCTACCATTAGTCAGGCTTTCTCATCGATCCCGGTAAAGCGCGTGTTACCCGAGATGCCATCGCTTCGCGTCCTAATTAGAATCACTCGATAATCGGTTCCGGCTCGATGCCAGCATCTGACCCGCGAAAGGACACGATGTAAAAATAAAAAAAAATCGATTCTTTTCATGTTGCAGGAGCGGGGATCGCACGCGGCCAATATGGAGCGATGGATCGTGTACATGGTGATGCTGCAGATCTTCGCTGTCGTCGCTCGAGCCGTCGAAGATTTTCGGCACATCTCGTACGAAGGTAAGAACTGATGGAAAATATTATATTCAAATGCGCGATAAAAATATATATCTCTTCTAACATTTATTACGATATCGGAGGATTTATTTATTAGGAAATTTTGTTTACTATTCGTTATCTTTGAATTGTACTCCTAATCGTATTCGCGGAAGACTTTTATCTCACGATTTAACCGAATTGGTTACCGCATATAAAATCCGATAGCTGTAATCGTTACAGAGTAGCTCGTTGAGTTTTTGCGCGTAATTCGAGCGAGAATCACAATCTCGAATCTCGCGTACATCGTTCCGGATACGATAACCGTCCGATGTTGATAATTTCGCGATCCCGTTAATTGCTTTATCGCGATTAATTCGAGTAATAGATGATAAAACGTGCACATGAGGACGACGAAGCGATGATACCCGCTGACTTTACATTACCTACGAACAGGATCGACAGGTCTCTATAATCGCGATTATCTCGAAAACGGAAGCACTCTTATAACGGAAGAGTAAAAATTCGCTTCATTCATCTAAACGCGTATTATTGCGCCATCGATACCGTTAAAAACACCGCTGACAGATCTGCGAAAGTCGACTAATGAACGTGCATTCTTGCACGTAGCCGCGATCGATCGAGACTTTTAATCGCGAATCGAGACGGTTCTGCACTTGAGTTTTGACAAAGATATTAATTTGCTAACAATAAGTATATTCAAGATGTTTCATCATTATCACTCTATCTATAGATAATATAGTTCAATAAAAAATAGCCTTTTTTCGAACATCAGAAAAAGCCTAAAGGAATTTTTTTGTGTCGATTATTCCGCAACTATAATATTCTAAAATACGTTAAAATAGCCTTTTTGTAACTTCAACCGCAAATTTCTCAAAATTGTGACGTGATGGAATAATTTAAAAAACGGTATTGTATTCAGCATAAAAAAAAAACTATGGAAAAAGATTAGTCTTTTTCACGTGTGTTTTTTTTTTTTAACTGTGTAATAGATATTTTGATAGAGGATATAAAATAAAAAATAAATATGAAGATAGAATATAAAATAAAGAATATAAAAGAATTCTGAACTGTGCAATAGGTATTTCTACAGAATATAGAGTAAACAATAAAATTGAATATAGATAGAAATATAAATAGACAAGAGATAGATAAATAGAAATAGATAAAATAGAATTCGAGACGACTTTATTTATTGATTTCTCATTTATTCACATTTATAACGGAAGCTTGTTAAGTAGCGATCGTTTACTGTAATCTTAGAATTCACAATATTAAATTACGCTCCAAGAGTTCAAGGAAAATTCGCTTGAAATTACTGGAAAAGCAAAGTTTCCTCGCCTCGCATTCTTTCAGTCTAATTCAGCAAGGGAATAATTTCCGGTAGTAAATAACTCTATAATGATGCTTTCCATTAAGTTCAGCGAAGAAGTCGATTTCGACAAAGAATGTTATTAACGGGAAAGCATTAAAGAGAAACGTTTCTTTATACGTTGTATCGACCATGAGAAATCGGCAATGAAGCGCGATCGAAATCTCTACGCGTGAAATCATGCGTAATCATCAGAAGTAGGTGAGTTTTCCCCGGGAAGAAGTTACCGCCCTCCAACCGCACACATTTCCGTCCCGGAAGACGCGCATAAATCCGTAGCGAGCGAGAATCGTACGACCGTGGACGTTTATGCAAATTTAATTTCGTCCGTAACCGCTTCTCTACGATGTCGACGTGTCGGCATAGGCATGTGGCTAATCGATAAGGAAAATATATCTTTATATACACGTACGTACACACATCACGTATATGTCGCGCACGGTGTCCATACTCGAGAGCAGGCCACCAGCCCATTAACATCTGGCAAAAATGTCGGACATTCAGGGCGCTACTTATCACAAGCAATGACCCACAATGTACAGTTACACGTAGGCGAGCTCGCGGCTCTCGATTATCGCGCGTTCGCGGCCCCGGGAGAGAAAACGCAGATCGTGTCGAAGATGTGGGACGTGTGGTCACCTATATGGAGAACAGATGCCACGCCCGTCAAACGGAAACCGCGCGGAAAACCTTATACCGACCCCGACTCGAATCTTAATGAGCTTAATGGATCGTCTCTTGGCATCCTATACGCGCTCGGCGGCTTTCTTTCTCGCTTCGCTTCTCTCCACGTCATCTTTCTTTTTTCTCGCCTAATAACACGCGGGGGCGTCGAAATCGTGAGAAGGAAGACGCGCGGGAAGATATCTCCGGCGTGCAGCAACACGGTATGATTTCCATTTGCACGTAAAGTACTTCCTCGGTCAACGATGCGGTTTCACAGAGCTCCTCGCGGTCGTGGATGCTGCGACAGTTTCGCAATAATCGTGCGGTCTATATTAAGCTGCGTCACGATTTCGTTACGGTTTCCCGCGCCTCTCCCATGGCACCGTCACGTTTCGTGTCGCGCGCGGATCCGAATACGGAATGCGGAATACGGCCACGATTGAAGAGAACAGTGCTTTGTCCTTCTTATCGATCTAAATAATACAAAAGATGACAACCTAAGATAATTTTAATAATTGCAATTTACATAATATAATCATTTACATCTCATATATATGATATATAATAGAATATAATCTATATTATTAGGATGTTTTCAGATCATTTGCTTAATAGACTTTTATTAAGATGCGTATAAGTTTGCTGTAATATTGATTAAAGTGATCTAGATTGCTCATAAAAATTATGTCGGCGTAAAATCAAACATCGCATGTCTTTCTATTGAAAATAATCTAATAATTAAGACTACTTATTGTTGTTTTCCTCGCGCAAACGCGCCTACGGCATTGGTGATAGCCTCGGAATGTCGTTATGATAATATAATTTGCGAGTCTGCGACGAATCATTTTGCTTGATAAAGAGAGAGGGAATATGTGCGCTGATAATACCTACGTAATATACGAGATACATATTTCCCTTTCCGCGAGTTCGCGATTGCTTTCCACGCACAGTTTGAATTCCCGGGGATTTAAATCTCTCGCTTAATAACGACGGTATGGCGCATGCCGTGGGTTGATACACAGATTTATTGTTATTTGCGAAAGTACTATTTGTACACGTACGTTATTGCACGTGGTTATTGTATAATGAAACGAGATTAGAAAGTCAGCTGTTAACGAATATTTTGTTTAATTCAATTCGACGTTTAATGATCACTTGCATGTAAAATATATTCTTTTTCGCGGAGAGCAAAGGCGGGAATTAAAGAGAGAAAAGATGGAAGCGTTGAAGTAACTCACCGTTTTTATAATGTGCTTATAAAATATTAACTCTTGACCAATGCCGACTTCTACGAAGACGCGAACATTATTTATCCTTACTTATTAGCCTTTGTCTTCTCTGTTGTGAAATTCAATTGCACTGACTCACGCGTACTTTTCAAAACAAACGATTCGATTGTCGAGAACTTCCCGCGAGGGAGTTTTAAGTCTCGCGGTCTACGATAATTTCTCCCACTCGCTAATGATCAGCGCGCGAATAATAGTCGCGCGATACCGCTATGGTCTCTCTTTCTTCATCGTCGAGTCGGCGATGGATTTTTTCGTCGTTGCGTGGGTATCGTCGCGGCTAAACGTAATGTAATTGTCCACATTGTTACGCACACACAGAGTTATTTATAACGGTATCGGGTTGTTAATGCGCGGCGAACATCAACGGGTCGATATCAGATCTTGGAAACATTTTACGCGAGAACGATTACGCGAAAAAAATTGTAGGAAAAGGTTTTGTTCGTTCGTTCGTTCGTTAAAACACCTTCACCTCGGAAGGCAATGACACCGGTTATATACGATACGCTTATAGGAGACGACGCGTTCCGGTAACGGTATTATTTGCACACTGTCGGAGAATAGCAACGGATAGAATACCTGAATATGGTAAAATATGCATCAAGGAGCTAAATACGACTCGCTTTGTATTCGGCAAAAGACGAAAGAGATATAAAATATGATTGAAGCGATGTAAAATTCAGGATCCGAAATTGTGGGATCCGTGTTTCTTCTGAGATATATTTCGTAATGATTTTAAGAGAGTCAGTCGTTTTTTTGTTCTCGAAGAAGAAAGGCGGAAAAGTAAAATAGTAAAAATTGAAATACACGTTGTTTCTCAGCGTGAAATATAATTACGTCGCAGATTGATGCGAGTCTGCTTCTCGGGAAGATGCAAGGCTCTAATTAAACTCCGAGTACACAGGGGCGCAGATTGCAAACGAGCTCGTTAAGTGGTCTATCACACGTCGAAAATGACAAAGCAATTCTTCTTTAATTATCCCGGTACAAAAGCTCGTCGAGAATAGCGCATTGTACGCTCTCGAAGGCGTTTACTTTCGTTCCGCTTCTGAGAACCACCGATGGCGATTGTTTGCGGTTCGTTAAATCGGATCGATTCGCGTGGAAAACAGTCCTCTCTTCCCCGGGTATCGACCTCGATATCTCGGTTACGGAAAACGATTCGTTTAAGTCGCGATTACATAATCCTTTGTATCTTTCGTAACGCGCATCTATTCGAAAACATATAAGAGATTTTACGAGAAGCAGTATCTGTATATAACAATTTTTGTTACCGAGATAATACGTATTTCGCGAAATTAACCTACCGTTCGTTGGAGAGATAAGTTTCAACTGGCAGTCTATAAAGGATGTATCTGAATCCGCGGGCAATATACTCAATGATGTAAACAGAACATAAAACGGCAATTACATTTCGCGATTGTAGAAAGAGAATGAAACATTTTCAAGAGAGGAATATCGGTAACGTTAGCAAAGAGGACAATCTAATCCTGGCGCTAATGCTTTAATAATGCAAATAGGTTAACGTGAATACGAATTGCACGCAATTCTAATCGGAAAATAATCGTTTAATCGTGAGAATTGAGCCTGAATCAAGATCCAGCATCAGTTTCTTTTTGGTTTATAAATTTTGTAGCATCGGATAGTTCGTGCAATATTCTCATATAGAATATATCACGCGTCGCGTGCAAGTTTCCGTAATTCTCGCGAGGATAAGAGAGCCCTCAAGGCCGATTTCCCAATAGAATTTTCATCGCACGTTGAGATTTTCCCGTCACTCCCACTCGCACCCTCTTGCTGCGTTTCTCCGTCGCGCCACGTCGCCTCAGGGGCGCATAAATTTATACATACATGCTCTCTGCGTCGCGTGGCTTGACCGGTGCGAGCTGGCGCCACCGATAATTGCGGTTTTGCCGTTTTACAGCTGCCGTTTTACACCGGTATTCGAAATGTCTACACCAGACAATGCATTTTACGCGGCAAAGCGTAAGCTGCCGATTGTATCTGTAATTAATTTCGCGTCGCTAAACAAAGCTGCGATTGAGAGCATCGGATATTGGTAATTCGCAGCTATAGGGTCGATTCGATTTTCCTCGCTCGCTTCTCTTCCCTTAATTATCAGGCGACGATCAGGGCTATCGGATCACACGCCTACGTGACGCGAGATGAAATTCTCGCGTTCCATCATTTCCGTTTGTGGCGGACTCTAAAGCGCGGAGATGCCTCGTTGATTATCGAAGCGTGAATAAAAAACCGTTTTATATACCGCCCCCGTAGTAGAAACCTGCCGGGAACAAAGTGGGACATATATTCTTGTATATTCGTTATGTTGACATCGAAAGCGGAATTCAATTTCGACCGGTGGCGCTTCGAAAGAAGAAATGTCACGAAGTATGTCTGTTTTTCTGTCGCTCTTTTAATATAGCGTACTTTCTTATTAATTTTTATTTCAATACTCATAAAAGTATATTTGTCGCATCTTGCGATCATTAACAAATTAATCCCTGAGTATCTTCTTATTTATTCTCTATTTCCGTATTTTTTTACTTTCTTATTTGAATTCTTTATTATTTCCTTTCTAATTTATTTGTACTTTGATGTTTTTAACATAAAAAATTTTTCCATTTGACAATATTAAAATATATACACATGCATGCGCTCACGAAATTTTAAAGACGCGCGAGACACGGTGGAAATTTACGACGGAAGAAACCGTACACATCGTCCTCTCGAAAATACAACTATACGTGCGCGCGAAATCTTGCCGGTAAAACACACCTTGTGAAATATTCACGAAGGTTTCACATTAGAGAGACTGAGAGAGAAATGCCTGTTGAGAAGGGAGGAGAAGGCGCGGGCGGTTGTGCGATTTGTAAGACGTCAAAACATCACGTAGACGGCGCAGACTTACGGAGCTTGGTTTATTTTCTACAAATATGTAAGAGGGATATTGTCACGTTTTAGCTGCTTTTAGTTATTTTCGGAGATTAAATATAGAATCACGCAGTACAATATTAGCACAAACTACTTTATACGTAAGCTTCGCGTATTTACAATTATCATAAGATCCTCTTTATATGATATTTGATTTATACTTTTTTTTTTCTTTTTCGTAGAGCATAATAATAAATTTATTTTTCTTAATCTCGTGCAGATGAAGGTGTTAACGTAGAGAGAGAAAAAACATTTATTTAAAATCTTTGTACCATTTAAATATAAGCTGCAGTTGATTTAATCACGGCTTCGCTCGTATATATTTTCCAGTAGAACGAACTGTGTAAAATTGTAATTATCTCTCCATCTACACAATCACGTACGGTTTTTCTCATTTATAGCGACTATTTTCTCGCGAGATTTCCTGCAACTTAGGAAATGAAAGTTAAGAAAGTAAAGCAAACGATTGCGCTACTCCTGTTTTCTTCTCCTGGTCGACGAAGGGAGCGGCTAACAACACACGGACTATACCGACGAACAAGTGCCGTAAATCTCGACGGAGCGCGGTAAATCACGTATTTATTTTCGTTTCGCGTTTCGAAGAAACTCGCGATATTTTATACCGAGAGAGAGAGAGAGAGAGACCCTTGTACATACTCGATGTACCGCGATGGTCATCGACATTCGCGAATCCTCTGAATATGATAAACGAGTGGCCTCGAGCAGTGGAGATGCGATATTAGTTGAGCTACCGAGAGAGAGAGAGAGAGACCCTTGTACATACTCGATGTACCGCGATGGTCATCGACATTCGCGAATCCTCTGAATATGATAAACGAGTGGCCTCGAGCAGTGGAGATGCGATATTAGTTGAGGAAAGCAATTTATCGAACGACATTTGCATTTTTCTTACAAGCAATCGCGCATAAGATATCGCTTATCTGTTTCCTTCTTTAGTCAAGTTTGTCTTTTAAAATTGCTTGCTTCTTGTAGATCTTAATGAATTTCTCTCTCTCTTTTTTCTCTTTCTTTTTTCTCGACATAGTATATAAACGTTAATTATAATATTGATCCTAATAATATTTATAATGTAGAGACTTAATTAATATGTGTGTTTCGAGATATCTTAACAAGATCAATAATAATTAATGTAATATATTATGTGTTATATATGTCTTATATCTTGCTTTTCTACTTTTTTATTGTAATTTTCTTTATTGTATTTATCGACGATAGGCGCAATCTTTCGTAATAGTGTCCCGTAAGTGCGCGAGAGAAAATTGTGACAATTATTTGCCTTCGTGAACGGGTTTCTTAAGCAAATCGAATATCATTACGTTTTTTTTTTTTTTTTTTTTTTTTTTTTTTGTTTTGTTTTGCAGCAACTCTTAAGTACGTTCATCCGCGATATCCTTTTTAGACTGGTCTTCTTGAATATAATTCCCCGCTGACGGCGCTCTTATTTGCATATCAGCGACGTTACGCTGCAAAGAATATCTCGACCACTTTAATCAATTAGAAGTTCCATGTCCTTCTGATCGAACAAATGAAAAGGATCATAAATTATAACGTGCGTAGAGAAAAACGGTATGCAGCGGCGTTTGTATAAGGTTGGAAAAGAAATACCGTACGGAATTGCATTGATTACAAATCGCGGTGTCATAATAGAAACCAATATTGCCGATATAACACGCTTGTTATTCGGTTAGAAACGTGATAAAATATACGACCGAATATTTTACACCGATTTCGATTCTGAAATTAAATGTAAAGAACTCCGTAGCTTATGTGCGTGGAAGGTTCGGCACGCGCCGTGCGTATTGCCTATCTAGAATCGATTCGCGATTAAGTACGATCGCCGTATATCGATTTGAACCGCGAAGAATTCTCGTTTCTATCTTTCACGGCAAGATGATGCAGCCGTGATTGCTGGACCGCTAACTTGAATGTTGCAAGTGTGCCACAGGAGCTGCGCTCATTTCGCCAGATAAGAAAATATAATTTTTAATCTTTTTTCTATAATATTGATTGATGGCATGCACGGTAAATTAATTAAGGTACTAAAAAAAAAGTATCTTATGCCAGAAAATTAATATTGAAGCAGTTTAATACTGTGAAAAATAAAGCGTTGGCTTACAATACAATATGTAATTTTAATTTTTTTCTAAATAGAAAGAAACACACATTCAGAATCGAAGGTAGACAATATTTCCGCGCGTGTCGCGCGTGGGCGACGCTTATGGCACGCGCCGAGGCGCGCGCGTACGCGAGTTAGTCTCTTTGCTTCCCCCCCCCCGTCTCTCTTATATGCGTTGCACACCGGGGGGAAAGGTATTCCTCTCGTCGGGGTGTTCCCCCCCTTCAACTCCGTATCGCACCGTGATCGTTCGCGCCGGCTTCGTTTTGTGCTGACCACGCGCGTGACGCCCGGGTCTTTGCGTTTCTCGTAACCGCTTTCTCGAATCCCGCTGAATTTTCCCTGTCCGCGCGTAGTCTGTCCTCTTCTCCTTTTACTCTTCTCCGTTCCCAGGATCAAATAAAGCGGAATAGACGAACGTATCGAGAAGATTCTTGGTCAGGCTTCTGCCTGAGGGTAATTCACGTTTTATTTGGCTTATGGCACGCGCCGAGGCGCGCGCGTACGCGAGTTAGTCTCTTTGCTTTCCCTCCCGTCTCTCTTATATGCGTTGCACACCGGGGGGAAAGGTATTCCTCTCGTCGGGGTGTTCCCCCCCTTCAACTCCGTATCGCACCGTGATCGTTCGCGCCGGCTTCGTTTTGTGCTGACCACGCGCGTGACGCCCGGGTCTTTGCGTTTCTCGTAACCGCTTTCTCGAATCCCGCTGAATTTTCCCTGTCCGCGCGTAGTCTGTCCTCTTCTCCTTTTACTCTTCTCTGTTCCCAGGATCAAATAAAGCGGAATAGACGAACGTATCGAGAAGATTCTTGGTCAGGCTTCTGCCTGAGGGTAATTCACGTTTTATTTGCGGAGAGAGCGCGAAATTTGCCTCGTTGCTATCTTAATTAACTCTCGCGTGTCATGGAATCTTTCACACCTCAGCTAGTCGTATAGAGATTTCCATAACGTAATTTAAAACGAAATTTTTTTCTATTTGTCTTCAGTGTAAAGAACTTAATCATTATTCAATTTTTTTCTTTCAAATAAGGAAATTTTGGTGTTATATAAATAACTATCTATACGTGAGATAAATCAGTATACATATGTAGGTATATTTGACAAGATGCGAATTTTTAATTTTTTTCTTCATTTTGCGATATTTTTTCTTCTGAATATTATTGCGCTTTAGCATAATTGACCATCAATGTCTTACGTTCGAGCACAACCTCGAAGGCAGGCGTTTTCTTTCAGTCGGTGGATTTATAATCGCTACGGGTGGCACAGTAGGAAATCGAGTCGATAAATTTGTTGCAGCGCTCAGGGTTCGTCGAAGATGAATGGTGTACTAGGAATCAAAGAAGAATCTCTTCTTTTCTCCGATCTGCATTATCGCGATGAGCGATATTATGTAATAATTACGATTTCACGTTATTCATGATAGTATCCGTCATCAGTTTGATTATTTACTTTTTAGATATGTGTCATAATTTTTGCGCGACATGGATACGAATTTAGTTGATATATATGATATCGATTTCATGATATGTGATATCATCAAAAAAAAAAAAAAAAAAAGTTATTTACTGTATATAATTCTAAAACAGCTAGAAATTTTTAAAAATATTTAATGAGATGTAAATTATTATATACGCCAATTTAAACAGTTAAGTCATTTTTCCCTTGACATCTTTCTATCCTTTGTTTGCCTAGAAATTTCAAAAAAGCGAAGACGAAAATTACGAAAACGTGAAGACCGGTATATGTGATTACTCCGTAATTTAATTTCGCCAAGCATTTTCGATGGGTTTCCCGGTGTCACGAGCATCAACAACTTAATGAAGGTAACGAACACTGGGGGCGACCTGCGGGTTACAAAAATGTTTGTAGCGCAATAATGGCGCAAGGCGTCTCTCTCTCAGGCAGGCAGGCCGTCGATGATCCTTTGTTTGGCACGCCTCGTGATTACGATCGTACCTTTCCATCCTCTGGAATCGACTAGGATATAGGATTTGCCACGCGTTGAACGTGGCTTTCGCGGCCTTCGGTATCCACCTACGTCACCGCGTACAAAAGCATCTAATTGCGCTTTAATCGCGTTGCGTCAACTTTTCGATGGTATCGTCAAAGTTTTTTGCTCAGGTGCGGTCTCAGCTGCGACCCCAGATATTAATAACGTGTCTCGCGAAAAAGGCTTTGTTAGCACGTCACGAGCGTTCTTCGAAAGGAACTCGAGCCCGAAATGACTGCGAAACCGAAAAGAGCCGCTATTCTTGGAACGTTGATTATTCATTGTCGTGTGACAGAATCGATATCATCCGCATCGCTCGCAGCAATTTTGTCGAATGAATTTTTCAACATTCTTGTTTGTCCAGTAGTTTCTCGGAATATTACGATGCTATCTGGAAGAGAAATGCATAAAATCTTCCTCGTCTTTTTCTTGCTCTTTTTTCAAAAATTTTAAAAAATGAATATTATATATATACATTTTCCGTGATCATCTTATATAAATTTTCAATTTTTCTTTACTAATTTTTGCGAAATAATTTAAAAAAAATGCACTTTGTTAGAGTAGAGATTGTGCACAAGATGTTTCTTGTTCCTTTATATATAGCGAAGATTGTTTAAAAGGATGCAAATCTTCCATAAGGAATGTCTATGTACATCTCTTCCATTTCAAGTTATATCAGAAGTACTCGACGTCAACTTGTAACGCGCTTCGTTAACATCTTTGAGACGTTCCTCGAAGAGAACTCGAACCGGAAGCGACAGAGGGAAGTGTAAAGGAAACCATCGTTCACTGAACAAAGACAATGATTATCGATTATCGCACGTGCGGCGCGAATCGATATCGCTCGAAGTGATTTTCTCGGAGATGTGCTATTGAGTTGTCATACGTAACTCGCCGACAACGCCCGCGCACGCGAGTCTCGACTTAGCCTCGAATTCTTTATGTACATAAGAACGCTGTGTAACGCGGACCATCGTCGATGGTCGCCGCAAGCAACGCCTTCGCGTCTGCAATTTAATTAAGCTACTCCAAAGAGGCGCGAGATATTCCGAGGTCGCGTTTATTAACGTGTCTGAGTTTTACGAAACGCAATAATGCAAAATTCAATCCCAGACACGGAGACTTTACATATTCGTGCGTGTGAAAAAAATCTTTCGATGCTATTTACAGATGTAAATGCAAGAGTGTGCGGAGATAAAGGAGCTCTTCGAATCACTTGAGTTAAGAGAGTTGCCAGGGAAGTACAGCAATAAGTAAAGAATGATTTCTTCATTTTTTAAGACAGAGGGAGAGAGAAAAAAATTATATTTAAAAATCTTAAAGATATTCTCTCTTCTTTTCTCGACACTCTTACACACATAAAATATGTCATTTAAGTGACAGTATTTTATTGAAGTGCGTGGATCGATAGTTGAAGCTTCTCTTTTAGAGAAGCGTGTTCGGTCGTTCTCTCTTTCGAAAACAGATTCACGTTAGACAAATTTGTTTGTACATGACGACCGTCATATCGCGAAGTCGTTATGACCATAAACGCGTTTCTTCCGCGCGTTTTTACTACACCGGATAAAATCTCGTTGTATCATCAGTCCATCGCGAGGCGTGCCCACGTCCGGACACGGACGTCCATCTTACCTTTATTCGACTTACGAGAATGATCTGCCCACGCGATTTAATTTTGTTCCTCCCCCTTCCCTTCCCCTTCTCTTCTAAGTCGCGAGACGACACCGCGATAAATCGTTCCCGGACGGCGACGTTTTTGCACACGACGCGCACCCCGTGACACCCCCAGGACCGTCCCTACATCATAAGGGCATTGTGCGCGAGCGACCACAATAAGAGTGGCCCCTCTCTTGTAGAGAGCCCAGCTACCTCGCTCTCAATCGCCCTCATCTATTTTCTCATCCATTTTTTCTCGGCGCGTGTGCGCGTGTCTTATACAGCGTACCACATTCTATTATACTCTTTTATGTAGACTACTTTTTGTATAGTACGCTCACGGAGCGTTTTATACGGCGCTTTTATGTATTAGAACCGAGCCATGTGTTGCTAAAAATACGACGTACTTTGGCGTATTAATTAATTATCGTGTATTTTTAAACAAGCGTTGCTCCGCTTTTAACCGACGACTCTTTAATACGCTTGTAAAAAAGTTCTTCGCTCTTTTATGTTTCTATTTTTTCTTCTCCATTGATGCTTCCTAGATTATACGATGTTGCTAAATTAGCAATCGGCTAATTAAAATGCATTGAATAATTCAATTTTCAGAGAAACGACTGAGCCTTCCTGTTTGAATTTTTTATTAATTGACAAGTTTGTGAGAAGATTGCATTATCTATTAATAAAGAAATCATATGTCTGTCGTCAACTTATAAACATTTAGTAAAAAATTACTTTTTGCACGAAGAAAAGGCTACACATAAACTGGTATATGATTATTCATGAAACAATTATTTTTTAAATATAATCACGCAAATAAACACAATGCAATCTCAATCTCCGATTATTTTCATATGAAATATCATTACGTCACGTGTGTGAACCATGGAGAGAAAGTCTGTCACGTTGACGAGAGTCTCAAACGTATCCGAAAATTTTTATGATCGAGGACGTGATTAACGTACGTTGCCAATAACAAGCAATCGAGCTGACACGCATGCTAGCTTCGTCAGCGATACATCGTAAAATCGTAATGATCACCGAGCGCGTGGTTATCCGGCCGTTAACGACCTTATAAATGACAAGCCAAGGTCGCGAAATCTGCAAGGTGCGCGATATCTGAAGTGTCATTCGTGTCGATTTCTCTCATAAATGGGCAGGATGCGATGATGGAGTGTAATACATATGTTACACTCGATGTCTCACGCTTGTTTTCCCTCGCGATCGCTTAAGAAGGGAAGGAAGATTTATACCGTTCGATGAAATGGAAAGAGAGCAAATGGGGTGAAAAAGATGTGGACTATTTTTATGAAAATAGAGATATTTTCATGAATAAACGTATTTACGTTTTTATATATTCTCTTCCCAGCAGACGATCAAAGTTATATCTCGTATTTCACGAAATAGAATACTTGAGAAGCTTCGTAATTTCTTCTTCCCCTCCTTTTTCTTTTTACTTTTTTATTCTATCGATCGCTTCGGATTGGTTCAGTTCGTTTGAACACGGCTTGTCATCCAAGATCTAATGTATCAGTTTGCCCTTTGTTATTCCATTTCTGGAGCATCACGTGCAATACTATCAATTTAAGCGTACGAAAGTTTTAATAAAGTTACTCCAAAGTCGAGAGGCAATATTGCTCCGATCGTAAATTGAATTTCGAAGTTGGCAGCTGCAAAACGAATATTACGGAGCACTTTCATCTACCTGCGTCTTCAACCGTCGTTAAATTCCCAATAGCAAGGTCGACAGCAGTTCGCCCGCGGTTAGCGAGAACTGATCTTATTCTTCAGGTTGCGAGGAGAAAGAAAAAAAAGAGAGAGAAAGACCTTTGAAAGCTGCTTACTTTGCATGATCACCGAGAGCTTCGGAGAGACTGTTGCATCTTAGACAACCACGTTCATCTCGACCTCTCTTTTTATTTTTGCTTGCCTATCGTTTCGCGATTACGCCCGTCTTCCCTTCTTCCCTTCTTCCCTTCGCCTTTGATGTCTCTGATTTCCTTTTGCCCAGCAGATATCGCTCCTTCTCTCTATTCTTGCTCTCGTTCTCAGAAACTCCCGCACGAGAGCGTCAACGCGCCCCGGCAATTAACCTATTCAATTACGCTGTCGACAGGCAGAATGCTGCTTTGTCATAGCGCGTAATAGTAAGCGCCGCCGCGCATGCTGCGGAGATTGCAGCGTGATAAAATGGGAACATGTGGTTTAGGATTTATGCTTTGTGCACGCGTAATCGTGCGTGTGTTACTTTTAAGGTTTTCTCAGTGGATCTCATTATATATTGTAATTAATCATTCTTAACTATCTACACTCGTGGCCAAGATAGATTATCGAAACTCTTTTTCGAGAAAAGAGATCTTCGTATCTAATAATATTCACCGAATAAAATAGGCGCTTAAGCAGTCAGAACAAACTTGCAAGCAAAGTGCATGTTGAGACATATACAAATTGCCTATTATCTTTCGTAATAGATTATATATCTTCCGATTTCGCAATATTGTTTCTTGACCCACGCAAAATTATCGTATCATAATGTCATAATAATGACTCGATAGATTACGCGTATGCGATGATTTTTTCTTAATTGCAATCGTGAAATCTCTGCTATGATTTAAATAAATGATTTTAAATAAATCTATATAAATCTTTATGGTACTATAAATGGGTTTTATGGATTTTAAATGAACTCGAATGCAAACATACTTTCTCTCTCTCGTTTGAGATATATTTATATAGCTCAGTTCTAAACTTTAGAGCGATCGTATATGTAATTTTGCATGTAAAAAGATAAAGCTAGATTACATATTGAAAGAACGAATGCAATAAGCCAGCGCAAATATAAACATTTGCTGTTAAAATTGAGAAAATGTAATATGTGAATGTGAACGTAAGTTTACATTAGAGCGCTGGTATTCGACTCTCGTTCGGTTCTTTCATTAGACACTACGTCAATAAAACCTTTTTAATAAAATTAATTTCGCGTTCGCTGTTTGTTCGCTCGAGTGTATTAACGAATAATACCTCGATTCGCTTAAACGCAATTTGCGTAAGTTTTTGTAAAGCTTACGCGGAATTGCAGCCAGTACGGTCGGACTCATCGCCCCAGGTAGTAAAATCGATCGCAATTGTTGCGATTACGTGCTCGCGATGCAGAGAGAAGAGATAAGCGGATGGAAGGTTTACCGTAATTACGCTTGCGGCATGTCAACGCGGATACGCGCACGCATCCGTGATGCATTTCTTTCGTATTGACGGACTTCACGCGAGAAAATACATGGAGAAGCAACCTGTGGCAATTAAGACGCTTATACATACAACTACCGCTTCCGCAAACGACTATAATTCGCGAATGACGTGAATGTGAATTAAGAGGAGAGTCGCATCGCGTTGGCAGGCATTAAGTGGAGATCGTGGATGCGAGTAATTTTTTTTTCTAGACAAGGAATTATTGATTTATATCGTATTTTCACAATTATATATACAATATATATTTACAAGATATATATACTTACATTTAACAGGATGTACAGTACTGGTATTGCACCACTTGTAGCAATTGAAAAGTCATTATTTTAAAATAAACAAAAACATATATAAATATTACCAAATTATATTTTATTGCTGTTATTTTATGCTTTAATACTTTTATGCACATGAGCAAAAAAAAAATATCTAAGGGAAAGAAAGAAACAAATTTATTCATTTACTTGCGTTTCTGTATTTTGGGGGAGAAATGCAATACTTTTGACCGGTATTGTATAGAAATATGTATATAAATATACGTATTTATATGCGATATATATCGTAGATGCGATGCGTGTGAATTTATGGCGAGAGAGGCATAATTTGCTCTACTGTATATAAGCTATTTTATTGAAAAGCGGTACAACATCGGCAGCAAATGGCGTATAAAACGGGCCGCGCGTGATAGAATGTGTGTGCATTACCTTTTCTATTAAAACGTGGGAATCGAAAGCATCACCGTCGACGACGACGGTATCGACGCCGGCGATCCGTACAAGAAAGGCAACCTGAAAGCGCGACAAGCAAAGCGCTCACGCAAACGCGCGCGAGCTGGTATAATATATTAACCAGGTTTTTATTTAATTACCGGGCTGTCATGGCATCATTACGCTCCTTAATAACTTTATCTCCGACGGGTTTCGAGTTAATACATACCAGACGCGCGATTGCAGCCGCGTTTCCTCGCACAATCTAGAAAAAAAACGGAGAGATGAAGAGGGCATACAACAGAAATATTACTTCAGCTTAGCACACATATTAAAAATTTACGCACACACGTTAAACGTGTAATAGTTGCATCCGCGCTGTGATTTTCAAGCTTCAAGTTCGCACTTGTTATATTAGATCTTCTCAATTATCCTGGTATTCATGTAGGATAGTGATTAATATTTCCAACACATATATATATTGGAAATATTAATCAATCCAACATATATATATTGGAAAAGATGGCAGAAGAGTTGCGTGTATATAATTAATAAAAATAGATTTTTTTCATTGACTTGTGGAATGATTTATCACAAAAAGTGAACAATGAATTAGGAAAACGAAAAATAAGATTTTATTGCTCTAAAAATCAATATTTATCCATAAATCATCGAATTTAAATCATTCAATTTGACTTTTATTGACTCAGTATACAATGTCGAATTAGAGATTGACAGAGCAGGAATCTAAATAAAAAAAACTTTTGTTCTTCTCCTCCTTCTTCCTTTCTTCGTTTCTATGAGAGATGCTCGGCCATCAGAGGCCGGCCTACCTCGAGAATACAACGCTATAAATTTCTCCCACGAATTGATAGCGTCACGATCATTGCGAAGCTGCGCGCTCGTAAAATTAACGAGCGTACCATTTATTGCTTTACGAGAACGTATTTTTCGTTTGCTCTCGCCAGTGTGCGAGTTCTTGCTCTCGTTCCTCTTGGATGATTTTTCCGGCAGCGGGCGACGCTACCGCATACATTTTCTTGCATTCGCGATGGTATCCATTGTAAAAGAAGAGATGTTACGCGTCGGAAGTAAAACCGCAATGGTTGCAAGAACGATGTTCAAAGATATTTTTACCGTGAAATATTGAACGTTATAATTGTGATGGAATTTTTTAACCGAAGAATTTTTTGAAGACGAAATGCGCGTCTTATGATAATGAAACATTGTAGCAATATCTATAAACCGATATAATAATAATAATAATTTATTATTATTGTAATTATAGATCTCACTGATATATATATATATATAGTCAACAACAAGAATATCAATAAGAACACTAAAAAGTTACGGTACATAATCTTTATTTTCTTTTTCGTTAAGTATACATGGTTGCAAACGCGAGACGATGTTCATACTTTTTTCTCGCTATTTTTCGTCGCTTTCTCTCCATAAACGACTCGCTGCCGGTGGCGAGTATAAAGCCTTTTGCGATTGAGTACAGTCTTTTATCTCTTGGTAATCTCGCGTATCGTTTAATCGATCGATCCGATAAATGATCATCGCGATACATGTTAACCTGTCAACTTCTTATGCTTCATAAATAATTACAACGCCTTTTCGCGATTCGGCAACCGCGTGATCGATCAACGAGGAGTATCCCGAGATTCTTAGTTTCAGTGGCATAACGAGCTCAACGTCGCTAATGAACAAGCGTGCTCGTTTGAAAAAAATATCGACTCGTTGCGCATAAACACATTCATCACGCTTTCCCGGGAGAACCGGCGTGTACTGCCGACAACTTTGGCATTTATCTGCCAATCTATGTGCGTCGGGCGTAAACCAGTAGAGAGATTGTGCTTTATTACCATGTACATAAATCTCTGAGCTATTTTCAGCCAGCCGCGATCTATCTTTGGATCAATTTCCGATCAGTACCGACTCGTGCGCAGAGAGAGAATGTCAACGCTATATTTATATTCAAATTTTGCATACGATCGAAGTGGCGCCTAGCGAGCAGCGATTTTTCTTTCCATCGTGAATTCTCCGTCGCAGCGAACAACCTGCTACGATATTACGCGGGTTACGTTAATATTTATCGGTGTCTTTAACTTATTGAGAAACGTCTCTTGCTATAATTACAGTAGAAAGTCGATGGAATCTCGCGCGCAGGATAAATCAATTATTTTTATGATCTGGAATAATTTCTATGATCTTTATCAAAAACGAAAACTGCGTTAAAAAAAGCGTTTATTATCCTGCTTTGAATATTACGTAGAACAAGTATTATAGGTACCTCTCTTGTAAAATTTTATATAACCAGATTTACCGATCTTTGTCTAGAGAAAAAAAAATATATTTTTATTATTTTAAATTACATAATATATTTTATATAAATTTAATTCTAATAATATAATTTTTTTGATAGGGGAGTATGGAATTGATAATACTATGGGGAAAAATCTATTAAAGAGATTTTCGTTATTGATACTGAAAATACTTGGTCAAATACTTGTCGTTCTTTAGCAACCGTCCTTCAAAGTTTGACGACGAATGTTGGAAGCGTCACAAACTTTGAAGCGGCCGACTATGCTGTAACCAATTACGCTACTTAATTAATCGCCGCGCGTAATCTGGTTCTCAGCTTGTCCACTCGACGGAGTAAGCTGAAACGTGTTAAGTATGTTCGTTTTCACGCTGAGTGGATTACCTAGGCAGATAAGGCGGCAAATTTGCGAGCGGCTGTAGATATCCGCGCGTATATAAATGCTAATAAATCTCCGGCTTGTATATTAATTTGTAATTATACTAAACTTCATGTGACACGTTATAATAACACGACGTAAAATATACTCTAATCTAGATCAAAGGTCGGGCGTGAAAAATTTCCGATCAGTCGCCAATGTAGTGACGCTAATTATTCCTGACCCCAATGTTAATTCGCAATTAGCGAACCTTCAATGCGTCTTGATAAACGTCTTTGGCGCTATCTCATTTTTTCTTCTCGCATAATATAACATATAACATATAGAAACTATAATAACATGGGGGGGCACGAGAGTCGCGCGTATATCGTACGATGATTTCTACATTTATGGAAACCGCGGATGACGACCTTCCTTTTGCGTCTTCAGAAGAAAGACGCGCACTCCCTCTGTTCTGATACCTGTCCACTGTCGTGTCGCCCTGTTTTCTACGTCAATAAAACAACGGGGTAACGTTCGAATGGTCCGGTACGTTTACGAGCTGGCTGGCAACCGGCGGTTTTCTAGTAAAGAAGCCGCGTACGCTACCTACGCGCAAGAACAAGCCGCGTACGTGCGATGCATTCTTTGACAGCGCACGCAAAGAGAGGTCGAAGACCCCCGCGGTTTCTGGCAGACTCCGCATCTCGTACTTACGTTTCGTCTGTCGCATCTAATGCGGCACCGATTTTTATATTCGAAATACACTGTCCATGATTGAAAAATATTAAGAATTCGGAGCTCCGGAGAATAAAAGTGCATTTCAATCGACGAATAATTTTCAGCGTAAAAGTCTAGCATTTTAAGCGAGGTACTTGTTAGCGGGATAAATTATTTTTTTAGAATTTATCTTTTTTTCTGTCTTTTTTTTTGCTCGTGAGAGAGCAGAGACGGAAGTGACTTTTTACTTTCTGTAGCACTCTTGAAGTAAAATCGCTTTGTGTGCGATCTTGTTATAATATCTCGACTTTTCGTTTATTTTATCAAGTCGCTAGACGGAAATTTTTTATTTATAACCGCGAATAATCGAAACGTAGATATTTCGCGGATAAATATTTATATATGATTATGGAGAGCCGTAACTCGCGACTGCGTGTCGAGGCGCGCTATTAACAGATCACCGCAATTAAGTTTACGACGCAAATTATTGATTTAAAAGCACGCCGACTCATATGTCAGAAATGTCTGCGTTTTTAGAGCGGGATGCGCACCCCGCGGAGCGAGAATCCTTCGCGACCAGTGGAACGAAAAGCGATATATCCGCGAACAATGCATCGACGAGGTATCGTCCTTGCATAGACGATACGAGGATCCGACTCGAATCTGACAGAATGGAATGCTGTATCCGAGTCGATGTAGAAACGACTACTAGAAACTCTCCTCGCGGCGTTTCAATCGAATTGTGAAAGGAACTCTATGAAACGCCAATTATCGCAGGATTGCAAGCGCGGATAATCTAATCGATCGATGAAGATTTAATAGTATTATACGAGAAAAATTTTTTATTTATTTATTTTTTTTTTGAAGGGTTAATCGAAGATTAATAATGTGTAAATTCTCTAATCGCTTTCATATCTCGATCTCTTCGCTTCTCTACTCGCTTCCTTCAATCAGTAGCCTCTTGATAAAATCTCTTCGATAGACGAACTCGCAACCTTTGTTACGATAAGAATTACGATTCGCAAGATTCTGTCTTGTTAAGCCGCGAAATTAAGACCGAGGAGATCCGCGTTCGGAAGATCAGCGGAGGAAATTGTAGAAAAACATAAAGCTGGAAGACCGATCGATACACTCTCCGTCGCGGAGACTTTTGCCGCTTCTGGCGATCTGCACGCGGACAAGAAACATTCCGCGGTTTAATCCCGAGAATTATATGGGGAACCCTTGACCGCGCCGAGTCCCACGAGAACATATGACCGTAAAAGCGCCCATTACCGTCACGAACTGTCAGAGTAACGAAAATCTTCAGGGTTTATGGCGGAGAAGTGTGTCGCAACCTCGTTCATTAAATTCTTTTTTTAGAACAAAATTTAGTATCGATTTACATATTTTTCTCTCTCTCTCTCTTTCTCTCTGGAATAATAATAACGATATGCAGACGATCACCCGGTAGATTCGCAGACAGCGAATCAACCTTGCGTGTCATCGTATCTCCGCCACCGAGGATGAGTGTCGTGAACACCGAAAAGCGTTTACGAGTGTGTCATGGGGAGGATTAATGTGGATCGCGCGAAGAGAGACGCGATAAGGATAAAGCTTTCTCACGTAGCAGAAATCTCTCTCGTTCTTGCCGAGGAGAAGAACTTAAACTTTACGCGTCTCAGAGTTAAAGTGAAAAGATCGCGGCGGGAGAAATAATTTCTCGCGAACCGCGATCGCGCGGGTGACGCGGGCTTCGTGAAAGGCGTCCATTAGCGTCACGCATCTTCAGAATATGAAGGAAGGCGAAGGACGGGAAGGAAGGAGGAACGGCCACCGAGAGCAACATCACGCAATGCGTAGCGGCACGTTGAATAAAGAAAGCAAAAAAGAAAAAGAGAGATGAAGGAGGGTAGAGACCGGAGGTGGCAGATTTCGTCCGTAATTACGATCCCGCGAGAGAGATCTCGCAAGTCGCTGGCATCCTGAAGATATCGAGGCACAATGATCGTGGTCGCTTATAAATATGCGAATGCCCGTCCTCATCTTGAGAGGTTCATTTTGTCAGCCGCACGTATGCGCGCCTATCACCGGCGACCTTCCATCGGTGGATGCGAAGATCTTCGATCGGCAACAACGACAACGGCATAAAGATGAATGAAATTTATGACCGCTCGTCTTTGCCAAGTCCCCAAGAATTTTTCAAACAAGTTATTGCGGTGCAATTTCTTTCTACGATTTCGCGCTTCGTCTCATCGCGTTCCTCGTCGAAGCATAAAATGGAAAAGATATAATAATAAGAGAGTGTCGTTTCGTTCTTTAAAGAAGTCGCGGAGACGCATTGTGCCGGAATACGATTCGGCGTTTCTCTCGCCGTTCCAGAATCACGGAGTTACGAATCGGTCAATGATCCCCAAGAGCGATCGACGAGAACGCGTTGCTCCACGTACACGCTTCTTCTTATCTAACTCGCTGGTTCCGCGAACGAGTCCACGGCGCTCATCGACTTTCCGCTTTTTCTCCTCGCGTCCTTCATCCTCATTCTCGATCGTCCCCCTCGTCCCTTCTTCTCTCCGTCGCAGCTGCAGTTATTGCAATCGTCGTCGTCGTCGTCGTCGTCGTCGTCGTCGCCGCTCTGTCGTTGCCTCTTCTTATTCCCGGCAAAGCCACCGCGCTCACGTTCCGAGAAACCGGACCGCATTTTCATCGGGGATCTGGTGCACAATTGAGAGGGATCCTCATCCCTCTCACCGCGATCGGAGATCTCCGATTCCGATCGTAAAGTCGACGAGGAGCCGTTTTTGCCTCGACAGGCTCGTTACTCTCGCATTGCGTGGAAAAATGTCGATTGGATTTTCAGCCGGCGAAATATAAAAATTGCAAAGATCACGAGATACACGTAAACGATGTTTTTAGCGATATACAGGGTGTTTTATCGTACGCGAAAAAGATCAAAAAGCGTGTAGATTCAGAATCGTAAAGTGGATCGAACATTGAGTTCGTGTTATTTATTTAGGAGAAAACTATCATTATTTACGTATATTATAATTTTTATTATAGATCATGTAGAATAATAATTAATCGTTAATCTTATATTTTAGAATATATTTTCGGTGCGGATGGAATTTGATAATCTTAATAGTATAATTTAATTATAATCAGTTTCAATTAACAACTTACAATTAGATCTAGTCTATACAAATTACACGAGAAAATGCACGTAAAACGTATGTTTGTTTAACCCGTAACACTGGTTGTCCGTGTTTGCCGCTGTATCGAAATACCGGAAACGAGCTATTTACGTGGAACGCACGTTTCACGCTCTCTGACGGTGCATTTTTTCTTCTCGCAATTATGTGAGAGTATACCCGGTGACTCGTTAATTCGGAACACCATCGTGCAAACCGACTACCGATAGACTGTTTCTCTAGTTCATTTCTTTCAACGTGCCTTTTACGCTTTTTTTTTTCTTTTTTGCAAAACTGAGCGAATAGTAGCTCCATTACTCGGCCATCAATCTCTTGTCTCTTCTCATCTCTCTCTTTCTTTTCTCTCTCGTTCTTTCTTCTTTCATCTTTCTTTGCTCGAGACGAATGATAGGGAGGGAAAGTCGTGGAAGAAAAGGAAGGAGATGGAAGATACCGGAGGGGCCTTCGAGATCAGGTTATGCTAACTGGGCCTCCCTCGTCCCACACGTACTCGCTTATAAGCATATAGACCACTTGGACGAACGTGCATGTAATTTTCTTGGTGTATGTATCATGCACACATACGTACATAGTACGTGGAAATGCGTGGAGTCGCTTTTGCGGAATCGGCTCTCCGCGAAAAGAAGACGACGATGAAGAAAAGGAAGACGAGGTAGAAGGACGACGTGATACGCGAGCAGCTTTGACTATCGCGAGCATATAAGGGTGTCTCGCCGTTGTGAGCGCACTCGCACATCATGCCTTCGTGCGTGCAAGTGCGTCGAGAAAGAGAGCGAGGTTGCGAAGAGAGAGAGAGAGAGAACAAGAAACATTCCGCGGTTTAATCCCGAGAATTATATGGGGAACCCTTGACCGCGCCGAGTCCCACGAGAACATATGACCGTAAAAGCGCCCATTACCGTCACGAACTGTCAGAGTAACGAAAATCTTCAGGGTTTATGGCGGAGAAGTGTGTCGCAACCTCGTTCATTAAATTCTTTTTTTAGAACAAAATTTAGTATCGATTTACATATTTTTCTCTCTCTCTCTCTTTCTCTCTGGAATAATAATAACGATATGCAGACGATCACCCGGTAGATTCGCAGACAGCGAATCAACCTTGCGTGTCATCGTATCTCCGCCACCGAGGATGAGTGTCGTGAACACCGAAAAGCGTTTACGAGTGTGTCATGGGGAGGATTAATGTGGATCGCGCGAAGAGAGACGCGATAAGGATAAAGCTTTCTCACGTAGCAGAAATCTCTCTCGTTCTTGCCGAGGAGAAGAACTTAAACTTTACGCGTCTCAGAGTTAAAGTGAAAAGATCGCGGCGGGAGAAATAATTTCTCGCGAACCGCGATCGCGCGGGTGACGCGGGCTTCGTGAAAGGCGTCCATTAGCGTCACGCATCTTCAGAATATGAAGGAAGGCGAAGGACGGGAAGGAAGGAGGAACGGCCACCGAGAGCAACATCACGCAATGCGTAGCGGCACGTTGAATAAAGAAAGCAAAAAAGAAAAAGAGAGATGAAGGAGGGTAGAGACCGGAGGTGGCAGATTTCGTCCGTAATTACGATCCCGCGAGAGAGATCTCGCAAGTCGCTGGCATCCTGAAGATATCGAGGCACAATGATCGTGGTCGCTTATAAATATGCGAATGCCCGTCCTCATCTTGAGAGGTTCATTTTGTCAGCCGCACGTATGCGCGCCTATCACCGGCGACCTTCCATCGGTGGATGCGAAGATCTTCGATCGGCGACAACGGCATAAAGATGAATGAAATTTATGACCGCTCGTCTTTGCCAAGTCCCCAAGAATTTTTCAAACAAGTTATTGCGGTGCAATTTCTTTCTACGATTTCGCGCTTCGTCTCATCGCGTTCCTCGTCGAAGCATAAAATGGAAAAGATATAATAATAAGAGAGTGTCGTTTCGTTCTTTAAAGAAGTCGCGGAGACGCATTGTGCCGGAATACGATTCGGCGTTTCTCTCGCCGTTCCAGAATCACGGAGTTACGAATCGGTCAATGATCCCCAAGAGCGATCGACGAGAACGCGTTGCTCCACGTACACGCTTCTTCTTATCTAACTCGCTGGTTCCGCGAACGAGTCCACGGCGCTCATCGACTTTCCGCTTTTTCTCCTCGCGTCCTTCATCCTCATTCTCGATCGTCCCCCTCGTCCCTTCTTCTCTCCGTCGCAGCTGCAGTTATTGCAATCGTCGTCGTCGTCGTCGTCGTCGTCGTCGTCGTCGTCGTCGTCGTCGTCGTCGTCGTCGTCGTCGTCGTCGTCGTCGTCGTCGTCGTCGTCGTCGTCGTCGTCGTCGTCGTCGTCGTCGTCGTCGTCGTCGTCGTCGTCGTCGTCGTCGTCGTCGTCGTCGTCGTCGTCGTCGTCGTCGTCGTCGTCGTCGTCGTCGTCGCCGCTCTGTCGTTGCCTCTTCTTATTCCCGGCAAAGCCACCGCGCTCACGTTCCGAGAAACCGGACCGCATTTTCATCGGGGATCTGGTGCACAATGAGAGGGATCCTCATCCCTCTCACCGCGATCGGAGATCTCCGATTCCGATCGTAAAGTCGACGAGGAGCCGTTTTTGCCTCGACAGGCTCGTTACTCTCGCATTGCGTGGAAAAATGTCGATTGGATTTTCAGCCGGCGAAATATAAAAATTGCAAAGATCACGAGATACACGTAAACGATGTTTTTAGCGATATACAGGGTGTTTTATCGTACGCGAAAAAGATCAAAAAGCGTGTAGATTCAGAATCGTAAAGTGGATCGAACATTGAGTTCGTGTTATTTATTTAGGAGAAAACTATCATTATTTACGTATATTATAATTTTTATTATAGATCATGTAGAATAATAATTAATCGTTAATCTTATATTTTAGAATATATTTTCGGTGCGGATGGAATTTGATAATCTTAATAGTATAATTTAATTATAATCAGTTTCAATTAACAACTTACAATTAGATCTAGTCTATACAAATTACACGAGAAAATGCACGTAAAACGTATGTTTGTTTAACCCGTAACACTGGTTGTCCGTGTTTGCCGCTGTATCGAAATACCGGAAACGAGCTATTTACGTGGAACGCACGTTTCACGCTCTCTGACGGTGCATTTTTTCTTCTCGCAATTATGTGAGAGTATACCCGGTGACTCGTTAATTCGGAACACCATCGTGCAAACCGACTACCGATAGACTGTTTCTCTAGTTCATTTCTTTCAACGTGCCTTTTACGCTTTTTTTTTTCTTTTTTGCAAAACTGAGCGAATAGTAGCTCCATTACTCGGCCATCAATCTCTTGTCTCTTCTCATCTCTCTCTTTCTTTTCTCTCTCGTTCTTTCTTCTTTTATCTTTCTTTGCTCGAGACGAATGATAGGGAGGGAAAGTCGTGGAAGAAAAGGAAGGAGATGGAAGATACCGGAGGGGCCTTCGAGATCAGGTTATGCTAACTGGGCCTCCCTCGTCCCACACGTACTCGCTTATAAGCATATAGACCACTTGGACGAACGTGCATGTAATTTTCTTGGTGTATGTATCATGCACACATACGTACATAGTACGTGGAAATGCGTGGAGTCGCTTTTGCGGAATCGGCTCTCCGCGAAAAGAAGACGACGATGAAGAAAAGGAAGACGAGGTAGAAGGACGACGTGATACGCGAGCAGCTTTGACTGAATCGCGAGCATATAAGGGTGTCTCGCCGTTGTGAGCGCACTCGCACATCATGCCTTCGTGCGTGCAAGTGCGTCGAGAAAGAGAGCGAGGTTGCGAAGAGAGAGAGAGAGAGAAATGAAGAACCTAGGTTGTGCGCAGGCGATGCACTCTACGCGCGATGCGTTCTACGATGCGTTAGTTTCTCGGCCTCGCCGGCGTCCCGATTGCGTCCTGACGAGAGGCGCTCTGAATCGCAAATCGCGATATCGAGCAATCTCGAAGGCCGTGCGGGATAATTGAAGTCCGCCGAGGGAAGAATATCTCTCGAGAGAAATTTGCGTTTCAAGGATCTGATGCGACTACGGTTACGCGCGTAAAATCACTTGCGAGTAGCGTCGTAAAATATGATGATAAATTTGATGAGGATGCACGTCGTAATGGTAAATGAAATTTTAAGCGAAGAATATGTGAGAAAACGTGTCGTCGAAACAACGCTGACAAACACCCTCTCTCTCTCTCCGAGGAGTTTTATTTAAGTCTCCTCTAAAACGGTATCTGAAATTTGATGGGAGCGCGCTTATGGGAGAGAAGCATTAGGGAAAGCTATCGCGAGGAAAATTTTGCCTGTGCTGAAAGTTTTTTAAGTGTATTCGTTTTTGAGAGCGATGAGAGAGATAGACGAAAAGGAAAGCAGAGTGAAAAGACTGAAAGTATGCGCTTTTTCTTCCTTATCGCAGTAGGATTTTATCAAGAGGCGAAAGAGGAATGCGAGGAACATTTTCAAGGATTAGGAAGCCATTAGTTGTTCATTAACGCCAAAGTATGACTTTTATGAACCTACACCTCGCTTTCTCCCTGATTTATAGGTTTATATTTTATATTTATACCTATAATGCAAGATTAAGTTATCTCGAGTCTCTAAACACTTCGTATTTATGAGATTAATAACTGACTCGACTATTTCTAATACGGCAGGCACATCTTTTACATCTCTCGAGACGAGGATTGGCTACGTCATAATGCGGAACTCAATATTTTGTTATACAAAAAAAAATCAATTACTCGGTCTGTCTTTATGGTTTAGATTTCATCTTATTCATAGGAGGCTCAGACAGCCGAATGTTCGTTGGCCTTCGTTGTTTTTAGATAGATGAGTCAGAAATGAGAGATCGGCTGACATAATTCATGCATTGCTTTAAAAAGAGATTAAAGGGGGATAACGCAGCGGCGTTTCTTACGCGTTATTCGCACTTTCAGCAACGCGACGCGACCTTGGACCGTCTCGAGTTAAAGAACCGGCGGATTTAATAGATCATCGCGAGAATAATCTCAAGGATCAAAAACGTCCAAGCGTTTGTGCGTCTTCCGTTCCACACAAGCCACTTTACTTATGATTTTCTTTATCTTAATAAGTAATTTTTTTATATGGAAGAATAATGTAGCTTTTTAAAACAGTATTATTATTTTGTATTCAGAATGTTGAAACAGAATAATGATTGATGGTTGATATTTACGGATGGGTTTTTTATTAGGAATATTTTTTAAATGAAATTTTAAGCTTTTCCGAAATTTTTTCTGTATTATTTGAATAAATTTAAATTTATAAACTTAAATTTAATATGAAGCACATGAAAAAATATTCCAAAAGAAATAACAAAAGGATTCGTCGCGTTATTATCAGACATAAAATTCTCTTTCCC
>NW_021850397.1:81620-111375 GCF_003651465.1 Formica exsecta
TTTTACGGAGAAGAGAGAAAGAGATTGTGTAATAATTGGCACACATTTTTAGTACATCATCTCACAGATAAGAACTTGTCTTATTAAAGATAAAGTTTATGATATTTCGGCAAATTATGCAGAAAACATGACTCATCGTTTAAATCAAAAATAAGGATATCGAAGAAATTATCTCTTGAGAAGGATTTCTTTTTTTATATATTTCGAATTTAAAAAAAAAAACCTTTTTATGTGACAGAGGATTGCATAATAAATCCGCATACATTTTCAGTGTATACGTCACGTTATAAATAAAAACTTATCTTATTAAAGTTAAAGTTTACGGAGTCTCGGCAGAAATTATGCAGAAAACGTGACAAAGTCTCACAATCAGTAGAAATCGAAGGATATTGAAGAAATTATCGTTTGAGGAAGATATCATTTAGCCGCCTCGGATACGCGGAAGCGTCCGCTTAGGAAAGTATCCGCCGGCACGTCGAGAGGACGATATCTCCTTTGGCGAGGACGATCTCACGATTCGCTTTTCTCGCGCTTTCGGAGATTGAGTCGTATTGGACGGACGGGAAATTCAGACGTGATACGATTATCCCGGATATTGGACGTAGCAAAATGTGCACTCGGCATGCACACGTGACGTGCAGCGAAAATTCCAGCCTCGTAATGTGGAATTTTTCGTTATCAGCTCCCGATGCTTCTCCGTTCTCTTATTGCACCGACCGCTCATAATCTTACGTCATATTCTTCATATTTCAGTAAATATTGCAGGGTGAAAATCTGAGAGTCGCGCGTTAAAAGCATAGAAGCCATGAGAGATAAAAATTGAATAACTATCTAATGACTTAATCTTGTCGAAAATGGGATTTTAAAACCGCGAATTTAAAACGTTTATCGATGAAGGAACGTCCTATACAACGTCAAGCTTAACTCGCATGGTGTACAATCTGTAATAGGTCCACTCTTTCGAGAAACGAACGTAAATTCCCCGAAACGTCTCTCATCTCTCCTTCGTGAAGACGTCGCGTTATAAACGCAGAGACATAAGGAACCAACGTGCGGCGGCTCGAGTAAACACCCGTCGCGTCTTATCTGCGCGATTAAGAGAGGCATATCTCCGGTGGAGAGATAAACGTGGAACGTGCACATACTTACGTTGCGTGGTTAGGCTACACGCACGCACGCATGACAGCGTACGTCGATCTTCTCTTCGTGGAACGCATCGTCCTCGTCGTGTCGTTCTCATACACGTGTGTACATAATACCGTAATTAGAACTCACTTACGCGCGCTATCACCCGAGATCGTCCCCGCCCCGAAATTATACAAGGTAAAACGGATGCAACCGGATTTTGCAGCAGGCAACGGTTTTCCAGGTTGTCGCAATTCCGCGACGGCGGCGATGGCGCGATATCGGCCGATTTTTATGAGCGCGTACGAGACGACCGTAAATTTCAGCACCTCGCTTCGTTAATCATCTAATTTATTACAGATGATCGTAAAATCGCTCGCAGCTCGTTCGCAACTAAATGGAATATACGCGGTGACGCGCGTACAGAAACCCGTTATGATCACTCGTCCCTCGTAATACGTATATTCGTATATAGCTCGAGTTTTCGAAGAGATATTTCAACGAGAAGAATATCTCCTCTTCCTCCTGCAAGAGAGAGAAAATAAAAAATGGAAAGTCTCTCGTCTCTCATGTCTTTTTCTCTTTTTTCTCTAGCTATATCTCTTCCTTTTTTTTTCGTCGCGATACGCTTCATTCGCCCGCTCGGCCGAACTTTACGATTTACGCGCGATTTCACATTTTGCCGCCTCCTCGCGACCAATTTCGAAAATTATCGGTTCCCCGCGAAACCACCCACGTGTTGCTCCGCCGGCGTGATCGCGAGAGAAAAAAATCCGCGAGGTAGAAGAAGCAGAAGAGAGGAGGGGCCGGGAGGAGCTCGGGAAGGTGTACGGTTGCACGCGCGAAGGCATTATGCAAGAGCGCGGGGACCGTCGACGCGTCCTTATTTGCAGAGGGCAATTTGGCGGGTATCCGAGCGAGAGAAAAAAAGAAAAGGATGACGAGAGAGGGCGGGGATGAAGGGGAGGGAAGGGGCAAATTGACGGGGATTATCGCGGGACAAAGTCGAGCCACCCACGTGGTTGCGGCCAAGTGCGGTTAAACGGCCACGTGGATAATGGTATGAGACCGGAGCTTGCATCGCGTGGCGATCATTGATAATGCGCACGCGATGATTGTTCGCGACGCGACGATCTGCACCTACGTCGCCGTCCCTTAAACCGTGACGGAGATTCTCGGTAGACCAGGTGTATATATTAACATTAGCCCTCCTCTCTATAGGGTTACCATAAATTTCGCGAGACTTCTGGCGAAGGGTGAGGTCTTCTATACGATCTCATTTAAGGAGATTCGTTAAAATTAAGAGATTTATTAAGGAGTGATTCTTCGCGACGCGATTCATCTACGTCGCCCAAATTGTCCCCTTGTAAAGGGGATTCGGCGGATCAGTGACTGGCGTATATTAATTCTCCAGGTGCCATAAATTTTTTTAAGCTTTTGACATGGTGGAATCCGCACATATACCTCATTTAAAAAAAAAAAAAATAATGGGAATTAAAAGATTATGCTGCGATTAATATTGTAATAGAATATACAAAATAAAACTTTGCGCATATTTTATGCGCAAAGCTTTATTTTATGGATTTTATTATAATATTAATTGCAGCGAAACGTCTTGCATGCCATGAGGTCTAAAAAATCCTACACTTTCTCTACTGAAATACATTTCATAAATTTATATAAATCTTCGTAATATAGAAAGTAGGCAAGAATAGGAGAAGATTAATAATACTCGCTATTTTTATTACAAAATGTCAAAAATAACTTGGCACTTTACATTGTTATTTCAGCTCTCTTATTTTATCTAATCTTCCCGGCTCATTACACGTAGCAGGCGCAATCAATTTGTCCGGCATTATGGTTTATAAAAAAATCAGCACGCTGACGTAAGTTGTATCGGAGTTAAATAACGACTTAGACGGCTGGGCGACGAGCCAACTCGGACGTACAAGAACGTACAGCGACTGCGAACGCAATTAAGAGATCGCGTATCGATAAAGATTATGAGGGCCAATTAATATTAATATTCCGCCAATCGGTGAAGCTCGCTCATCGATGTTATAACGGTGTTTCGCTCCCATCGTTCAAGTACTTATCCGACCACCCAGGCTTCACCAAAACGATCGATCTTACGCGGACGCACATTTAGATAAACAGATAAGTTTATTTGGAGATCCGAGGAGAGACTCTGAAAGCATACGGGACATGTCGACACGTCGACACACACTCGACGATAAACAAGAGAAATCTCGGTGAAACCTCAGAAATTTTTCAAGCAGTTACGTCTCTCTTGTACGATAAGGCTCGCTGAGGACGACGCTATTATTTCCTCCCTTTGAAGTCGGCGTACGCTAACGTACGTTAATACGCCGCGTGACTCGTCTTTGATCTCTGACCGAGTAAGTAATTAGATGCATCGAGCATGCACGAAATTGTATACGCGCGCACGAGCGCGCTCGGAGGGGGCCCCTTTTATGCAAAAGCGGTTTCTCCCCTTCCGCCCGCGAACGCGTGTTCGTGCAAATGCGTATCCTCTCGCTCTTAAGGAGAGGAGAACTTTATCAAGATCCCGCGATTTATCGTTTACAACTTTGCCGCTTTGTCGTAACTTATATTTCTCGCGTAATCTCCGTCATCTCGGATCTTGATATCCGACGGAATCTCCCGTAGATCTGGGATTAACTCTTACGAAATAGCGCGTGCTTCACGAACGTAAACGGTATTAAAGCGCCAACGCATTTAATCCGCTTAATGGAAACAGAATTAAATCGATTAAATAAGGCGTGGCTATCGGCGCTATTGGCTTTAATACGATCTTCATTAATGATGCATACGTTTTAATTATTATTCAAAGGGAAAGACATTCCGAGGATGCACAGAATATTCCAACGCGTCCTTAATGTTTATTACAAAGTCTAAATAAATTTCAGGTTTTGCGGTGCGATAATTACACATTTTTTTTCATTTTATTCCAAATGTTTCATCTTATCATTATTAATAAAAACTGTGTTCTTTTACTTTACTTATTTTTATACTACTCTTGTATACTTTGATACTCTATATTTGAGAAATATGTATCTAATAAATTTTTCTCTTTTATTAACGCTTCACTTTGTATCCAACGTTCGGTTACATTAATTTTTCTACAGCATTATATTATATTATTTTAATTATATCATTTTATCGCTAAAAAGCATAAAGAAAGAAATGAAATTATTATATCTTTTTGTGAAAAAAAACATTTTATATCTATATAACGGTATAAAATTTTACATCCATTATCACACTTTCGAGAAGCTCCTTTGATTTTTTGGCGTACAAGATATACTAAGGATTCAATGTAGCAATTTTACTTTGATCGCGTGTAGTCGCCAGACGAAGCTTTGTACCGCGGTAATTTAATAAAGAATTGCATTTCTGCTTGCACACGTGGTGCGTGATTGCGGTGACGAAAGAGAGAGAGAGGGAGGGGCAGTTCGCATAACGCAATTATCGGTATTAACATAGCAAGCCCGGTGGTCCACATCTGCAGTAGCGTGGCGGTACGTTGGGGGGATCACTTTATGGTGGTAATAGTAGTATAGCAGTGGTAGTACTCAAGGTGGTACAAGGTAAGCACGGCACGACACGATCGCTCCATCCTCGATGCAATTTCGTCCCGGAGCGATATTATCCCCGTCAGCGCGCGGAAGACGGAAAATTGATAAAGCGGAGCGAGAACGCTACCTGCTGAAGCATCGTACGAGTCGTTCTTGAGAGATCGAACACGATGTGTTTGCGATAAATGATGGGCATCGAGTAATTGATATTTCTCATCGTTCATCGTTCCGCGACGCCAAGTGATATTCGAGCGGGCGGGAGAGTGTTGCTTTACTTAACGCTGAATGAATAATGGCGCAAAATTGCAACGTTTCGAGTAACGTGACGCGAATCACATTTCTCCGGTCTAACTCGAAAATTAATTGCTTTGTACATCGAAGGAAAATTTTTAGCATCAACACTTCAAGATTCTTACAAAATAGAGCGTCAACCTCTTTCAGTAATTAATAGCTGTCAAAGGCTGATACTGTCTGTTCAATTGGTTCCGTTCTGAGACCATCAAGGAAGCTACGGGAATGTTGTTATGAGGTCCATTACATTCCATATTACTCGTTTATCTTGAAGAATGCATCGTAAAATCGCGCTTTCGTAAAGATAGATGCGTAGGGCGTGGTTAGCGCAAGCGAAAATAGCGTGAGTAGAGAATTAAAGGCGAGAAATGGTAGGAAAGGGATGGAGAAAACAAGGGAGAGGCTTTAGAGGAAAGAGGAAGAATCCTCCGGGATCGTTAACCAAAGGAGGAACGCTCGGCATGTTCTTCGCGGCCTTTCCTTCTCTCAGCATCCTCCGTATTTTTGCTTTGCTCTTTGCCTCTCTTCTCCGGCATGAAGATCGAAGACTGCTTTACGAGGCAGTCTTGTAAGTCGATCGTTACGCCTCGATAGTGCACGTAGTCGAATGCATGTGTGAGGCGTGTATGGAATATTACGGCGTGACATCGCGAGACATAAAGCCGCTTCTTCCCTATCCGACTCGTGGCGATGTCAACAAAAGAAAAAAAAAAAAAGAAAATAAAATTTAAAGAAGAATCGAAGTAAATCGTTCTCTACGAGCCGTCAGTCGTCATCGTGCAGGGTGGTCCGCGTTTCGAGAATTCCTTTGCATGTGCTTTTTAACAATGTCCAGAATTTCTTGAAGAACGTACATGATCCTATTGCAATCAGAATAATCGCGTAAGCGATTAATGTATTCATTTGTCAGCAACTTTATTTTCTGTGACAATCATTATTAAATTTTATATTTTAATTTACTTTGCACACCAAATTTTTTTCAATCGTTGCAGGACATTTTAATATTCAGTAAAAGAAAAGACAAAGTAAAATTTTTTAATGATGTATCTATTAATAATACATAAGTAAATAAAATATTTTTACACACAAAAGACATAATAAACTAATTACATACTTCAAGTAAAAATTTATATTGTCAACTCGGCATATTATGGGCTTAATACATTTGAGTTTAGGTGATGCGCAAAGAATCTTTCAAAAATTCTGGTGGCATCCATATCTTGGTCGTGTTGGCCTAGGCTGAATTACAACTTGCTACCGGTAAACACACGAAAAAGAAAGCCGCTTTCGACACGCTCGATTCGGTAATTATGACACCTCGTACCGACTTTTCGCACCTGTTCGTGTACCGGTTCTCACCTCCCAAGTTGAAGATTGAAAGCCCTATGTAACTGTATCTATTGTAGTTATTTAATAATTTTTTACCTCTTCATCACACATTTTTTATAACGATTTTTGATATGCGTTTTATTTTATTTAAAATAAGAGAGAAAGAATGGAATATTAATAATTTTAATATTGAAACTTAGATAATGCCGGAGATGAAAATTTTTAAAATTGAAATATTTGACCTCACTTAAGTAACTCATGTCTCATTAAATTGTTGCAGATTTAGCGGACATCAATATGTTTCGACAAGAGGGAGTCACGACATATTCTCAGCTGCTTTTCGACGTGGCACGGCAGCAAGTCGTTGTTGGCGCACGGTATGTATTTTCGCGTCGCATGTTTTTCTTCAATTACTGAGTTAATCCTCTCAGGGTAACTACGTAGTTACGTGTATTAACATCGTTTAATTTAAAAGCATTTGCAAAGTTATTCTTCGATAACCTGAACATAAACGTATCTGGCGATAGGAGTTTCTATAGTGCGATTACATTACAACGAATTTAGATAAATTTTTAAAAAAATTCCGTATTTTAATCTCGATGTAACAATAATAAACTAAGTAACGAACTTATCGGAAAGTCAGTCTTTTGCAATAAAATCGAAATTGTTATGAAATCATGGATATTAGAAAAACGATGGAGTCGCGGATTCGATAATGGAGTTTAGTCTACCAGTGATCTTCTCGATAATAACGAGTTTTAGAAAGCGTTTCGCAGAGATCAGAATTTAATGAGAAGATATTCCCGGTCGACCTACTGCCTTCGATAAATATCACCTCGTCTCGATCGCCCCGAGAAAAAAAAATTCGATCGCGCATGATTGTCACATTTTGACGCGATAATCATGATTTTACGCTTTAGACTGACACATCAGAAACTAATAAGCCTGTCAATTTTTGCACACGTTGTTTTGAAACTTGTTTGAAACTTGTAGGAATTTTAAATGTATATCTTATACAACTGTCTATCTCTAATAACTAGAACATTATAATTATAATTCTAAGATTTGTTTCATTTACACTTGAGATTAGTTTCATCAACATCGATTAATTTTAATGAGAATTTAACTATTTTGTAATATGTAAAAAATTGAAATTATAAAATACATAAATAAAATATATCTTTAACATCTAGATTTTTCTTTAGAGAAAGTTTTGACTCGAATCGATGCGAAAACTTCTACTCGATTGCTTTTCACACGCGAACTGGGAATAAACCGTCAGGGAGCGATGTGGTGAACGGAAATAAATAGAAGAAGAAAGAGAGAAAGAAAAGGCGAACCATTTCGCGCGTTGGTTTAAGACCGTCCTGTTATAAGACGTCGACGCGCTCTTTGACGCGCGACGACGCCGTAGATGCAACACGACCCATTGAAGGCAGAAACGCGCTGACTCCTTCGTCCGGCGATTTTCAGCGGGATGTCCTGGCGGTTTGCCAAATTGGCTAACATACGACGTAGTCTCCCGGAGGCACCGATCCGTTTTCGCGCCAGACGAGATTTGCGTCTAGTCGATTTATCCCCTCGTCGCGTTTTATGACTTGACTCGCGATAAAAGAAATGGGGAGAAAAATAACGCCGCGTCTCGTTGGTGCTCTTTAGACAGCAAACTCGGTCGTGACGCTCGTTAACCGAATCGAATAGAAAAAGTCGAATCGCCAATTCATGATATGACGCTTTCTATTAATAGAATGACGATCTAATTGAGTCCTATCACGACAAATTGCCAAGACTAATCGCGGCGACAAATTTTGCGATTTTTTAAATCGACCATAATTTCATCACTCGATGATTGCATTTGTATCAAAGACACGATAAACAGATCCGCGCGCAAGACATTGAAATTGTAATTTAGATGATATAAAGACATAACATGCTATCTCATCTTCCCATCAGGCTTGAAATCTTAATTGACGAATTATAGCGCGATGTCACGATATCGTGAGTGATATCGTGATTTCCTACTTTGTGCGATATGGCGCGAGCTTATTATGTCTGATTATAAATTGCACCGCGTGTGATCGAGTTACAAGTGGGAATTACGACGACGAAAATACTTTTGAAAACCATTGTTGGCACGATACGTGCCCGCGCTTAAGTAAACGCGTTTGTCGCGCGATTCATTTACTCGCGGTGGGATCGAATAACACGAGACGTGCCCGCGTTTATTACATCGCGTTAGTGCGGATCGTTCCTGCACGAAACTATGTTTGGGAACCACACAATATGTTATACAAATTATATGGCTCTCCTACAGAACCGAGACTGACGCTTCCACGACTGGCGGGATCTTTTTTGCGATACTTTCTCTAGCCGGTAAACACCGCTTCGTTATAAGCAGGAAATGACGTTCGATATAGATCCAAAGTATATTCGACGAGAATTATGAGAAAAAATAAAACGGAAAAAGAAAGCAAAAGGAAACGAGCGTGTTGAGTGACCTGCGTATCAAGTGGGCGATACCTGTCCCACGAAATCGTATTTTAACGCGTCTGTCATTAATAATATTCGTACATACGGCGTTTTATCGCGTCTCGAATGGCTCGAGATCGGGAAACGGCGAAAACGATCGAGAACCATTTCACGAAGGAGATTGAGTAGCAGGCGAAGACCGATCTACTACCGGTTATCCCGATCGATGAACCTTGGCTAAGGAGATATGCGCGAAAGGAGACGTTTTCTTCGAGGATGCTTTTTCGTACTTTGTTTGACGCCCGCGAGCTTCGAGAGGATACTTGGATTATGCTAAACTAGTTTCACGGGACTGGTCGGTCTTATCTATATCTGGCGATTGACAGCAAGTTAAGTGATTAATTTAACTTAAGTGGTTAATATATAAGTACTCTTCGCGAACGAGAAACAGGGGAGCGCGAAACTCGAAATATTTCTTCAAATTATTCTTAATTGAGCAGGCTGATATTTTCTTTTCTCGATTCTTCATTTATTTTCAAGCATGCGACGTGTGCAAGATGTATAGCGACTTAATTTGATTATATATGAACATAAAATTACATTCAAACTTGATTTTTTTTTAACTGATGATATACGATTTATCACGATAAAAAAATCAAATTTTAAAAAAGATATTTCAAATATTATACATATATATATTTTATCGATTGAATTTTGATTTAAGATTTAAATATCGAAATATTCAATATCGAATTTCTAATTCCTCGCAGAACATAAATTTAACGACGATAAATATGATCGGCAATCTTCCGTTATCAGATTATAGGATGACATTTGAGTCGAGCTGATTAATGGATTTAAAATTAGCACTCTGCTAATGTAGTTGTGCGCGCCATGCACGACGACCAGTCAGTGCTGCTTGCACGAAAAAATGCAGTCCACCCACGCGAAGTAAGTGCGATCGTGCATACACGCACGATACGAGTGTCGCGAGATCGAGGCCTGGTCGATCGATCGATCGATCGATCGATCGATCGATCGATGGAAAAGGGAGTACGCCCCCGTGCGCTTTCTATTAATAGAATGTCAGTTATTAGCCGCTGCCCACGCGCGTGGCCACGTCCGTGCGATTTCTAGCAAAATACAGATTACAGAAAAATGCGCAGAAAATGCCCACAATTTTCGAATTACAAATGAAATAAGTACAAATGAAAGGCTAAGATAATTAATATATTTCTCCAGAATTTTTTTTAGATTTATATATATAAGTGAAAAATATATACAGCTTACGAGCGTGCAAGAAATTTGAAAAAAACTTGACTAAGTAGTTCAGTAAAATAGTATCTGAAAATGGCAAAACGGATAGACAAGCCAATTTTTTGAGGGTGAGTAGAAGGTCATAGGAGATGCCCGAATTCACAAAGTTCCAACATAGATATTCGGTGTTTTTGATACTATTTTACTGGACTAAATATATTTCATATATTTGCTGAATAGTAGCGAATAAAGTAATGACATTATAGCGTGTTCGTATTTCAATCAAACTTTCTAAATAACGTGTACGTATGTTTCGAAATACATTTCTATATTTGTTTCTTTTATTCGGCTTTCAAACTTTTACAGATATATATTCTGAAAGCGACGAATGCGAAATGATATACATGACGGTGGATATCATCGCGCCTCGTAGCCGGGAAATTTCTCGCAATGAGATTATTTCTGCCACGCTGAGCTTCTCGTTTTGTTCGCGAACGGGAAACGACGGCAACGGGATGTACTCGGGACGCGGATAAAAGTTTTCGGGTTTATGCGCGCGAGATTACTCGTGACAGCCGGTCGCAGGTGTTGGGAATTTCATAGACGGCCGCTAACGTGGTCGTATCGTATTTATGATGTTGCTCCAAGTGCGAGGTGTACGTGAGACCATTCTCGTCTCCCCGTATTGCCACTTTTATCTGTCATTTTCATATCGATACTTGGCGGAGAAGGAATATTTTCTCCAGCATTTTTCTTCCACGATCTAGCGAATCTCTTTTCTTCGTTTTATTAAAATTATGCGGAGATACGCTTATCTCGCAACTGCCTTTATCGTTATGTGTTTAATTTAATTTTTAAATGCGCACATTTCTATACATATAGAATATCTTTCAGTTTTCTCTCTCTCTTTCTCTTTCTTCTATCTATATTTTTTAAATTTAAAGTAGACTGTGTGATATGAGAATATTTTTATTTTGTGTCCTATACGTGAGAATTAATACAATTTTACCTTTTAATTGAATTTCATATTTTCACATACAGATCTTTTTGAATTAAACTTATTTTATAGGAACGAATAATTCTTCGCGATTGAAAATTATTATTATTTTAATAAAACATTTATCTCTACCGACACGACTAATTTATTTCCATCTACATTTCTTTCAGCACGTGTGACGAAACGATTTCACCGCGGTCGATATCTCGTGCCGAGATATATATACATATATATTTGCACGTCGCCGGTTTGAAAAGTCGTGCGGGAGATTTTCGCGCGTATCTCGCGGCCCCGCGCGCCCGCCGTGACAAATCGTTACCGGGAGATTTATCTTGTAGCAAATAAGCGGCCTTATTTATAGGACGATGTCGATCGACGTGTCCGCCGTTACAGGTTGTCGCGTGAGATCTCGCCGGCCTACCGTTACGCCTACGAAACCTGATTTTGGCGTCGGCAGCCTCGCGTTTTTGCACGCCGCAATCCTGCAGTCCTCCTTTTATTATTCAACTCGAAGCATTACTGTTACAGATGCTGTAGCAGCCTCCGGTAACGGACCGCGTTACTTTTTAACGCGCGCGTCGCGCAAGTTTGTCAACGACCGCGAGTGGATGTGACGATCGGGGATATATTTTTGAAACGACTGACGGTGATCCGATATCCGCCGTGCGGTATCTTACCATAGAGATCGATATGATATCTTGCGTGGAATTACGTAAAATGCATACGATGTATAAGGCGGGAGAACCACATTGGAGAAAGATCATATCCCCGAATTTTTTATCACATTTATGTGTTTCACTTGACTCCGCCTATAATATCTCGTTCTAAATTTACTTCTTTAAAGCAAGTTGCCAAATTTAGAGCGAAGTAAAAGTCGCAGTCCGGATTGCTAAAAGAGGAAAAAAAATGCAAGCGTAAGGAAATAACAGAGACGTTTACTTCGTCACGAATGAAGCATAATACGTAATTACGGGTTACGATTTTTCGAGCACGCCGAGTTTCCAAGACGGTATGCTCCCGCACACCGTTTCGGAAGGTCGAGTGGAAGGAAAAGGTACGCGCGAGGGGGGACCGAGGGGGACTAAGGGGATGCTGGAAAGCGGAGAGAATGTCACAGGCGGCGCCAGCGTGTCCTGTGCGTATACGCAATAGCTCTCTTGCTATCCGTCAGCGATCGTGCCGTGCGTGTATCTGCGTTTACACGCGCAGAATGCGCATGTTTATGTAACGGCCGATCGGTGATGGAAAATGGGCGTGAAATACATATTACGATTTAGCTCGATTACGTCGATCAATTGTGATTACTCATAGAATTATTCGCGCGGATGTATATATAGGCTGCAGCCGCAGCGAGATATAGTTTCCGCGAGGGTCGGGTAAAAGGCTATTCACCTATAAAGTAAAAGTATTCGCTTAAATCACCTTTGATGCATAATAGATGAGCCTCTAGCTTCCGCGTGAGTCAATTCTGTATCGAAGAAAACATAGAGTGATGTTTCCAAACGAGTATTTTTTTCCAACGCATCTGCGATATTCTCGTTGCTAATATTTATAATTTTATAACGTCATTTCTTTGCGATAAAGTGTTTGCGCCTTTACAAAAGGAATCAAATATGTTATAAATATAAGAGCGACTATAAGTGTCGTTCTTTAAATAAAAGAGCGTTATGAAATATTTTTTATAAACTTGAATACGATACTAAACTGTACTCTTTTTAGTAAAACAAAGGAGCTTCTTTTTATTATATTAGAATTAATGTGTATTTATTTTTATATGGGACATATTATTTTTTTACTTTATAATTTCAAGAAAAATAATATTCATTTTATTACAACTCCTACTCCAAATTGACTTGTCAAACGAGTTTAATTATTCTTTCGTTAATTAGAAAGAAATACTACGCATCGAAAAGAAGAGAACTTCATTATTGAAAGATCCGATCTCGCTCAATAAAAAGTCTACGTTCGCGTTTGAAAGTTATTCGTCTCATTAAAGCGGTACGGGAGTGTCTCATTTAGCTTCTTCCGCGCTATGTTTTCGGAATAGAGAGGGGCCCCGGAGCAATTCACGAACACATAGAAGACGTTCCCGTTCTTTATCTCCGAGAGATACGCCCGCTTTTTCTTGCCGGGGAAAAACGGCCGTGCAACGCTCGTATATCTGCGCCGAATGAGCGGTAACGGAGGTAAGGCCGAGAGGGGTACAGAGGACGGATAACGACGGGTCTCGTTGCCGACGCCGTTCACGTTTACACGGCGCGGCGAAATCACAGATTCCGATTCGGGATCACGAGCGACGATCTCTCGTCGACTCGCGTCTAAACGGCGATAGAATTTATTATTCCACGCGATGTGTATGTACGGCCGCTGCGACGCGTCACGAACCGCCGAAGAAACTCGTCGCACTCTCGATGCACTTACTCGACGTGTCTCGCATCGCGAGAGATCTCGTCTCGGTGATGCTGTTGTTAACTTCTTCGCGAGAGGAGAGATAGAGAGGAGAAGAGAGGAGAGGAGGGGAGGGGAAGGCACGACCTGTCTGCGGATCTTCAGCAAATATTGAACGTCTGCGATATCGGTGGGATTACCGGTACCCTCCGAGAGACCCGGTACCGAGAGCGAGTTCTCGCCGAGTCGGACATCCAATTTTGTACTTGTCCTTCGAGTCGAAGAGAACGGACCTGTGCGTAAGAACGAGGGCAGGTTAATATTATACCACTCATTACTCTCTCTCTGAGGCTTTCATAAAATCGAGGATAATGGAAGAGGGCTATAAATCCACTTTTCATCAAGAACAAAATAATGAAATCCTTAATAATATCATGAAATTTCTCTATGATTTTTTTTGTTATAAATTCTTGTCTGCAATATTCATAAAATATTATATCCAATATTATATAATATCATTATTGTGTGATTTTAAATTCTCAATTATATATGTATATCCTTGAGTCACACTAAAGTTATTCTCTCGATATAGATATAATCTTGATTCTCGCGTGTATATGATTAAATGTCCCTATATACTCGTAATATAAATTTTTAGTTTTTAACATTATAATATATCGCGCCGAATATTTCACGAGATTTTTATGCATACGATCGCAGAGCGAGGATCTCACGAGCGCGGTAAAGCACTCATGGGTATCACTGATAACGCCAGCCCGATTTCACGGCTGAATTTCACGTTCACTCGATGCGATCAATGAGAATATCGTGTTCTTATCTATGCACGGGGCCTGGCGGCATGTGTAACTGTGGGCCGCAACGCGGCCCACGGATTTTCGCGATCCATCGAGATATTACATTGAAGTGCATTCGAGTCCTTCAAGGATTGTAAGTCACAATGAAAAAGCGAAACGCGAATCGACTTCGACATTAATTAACGCAAACGTCGGAAAATTGAAATGCACGACGATGTTTTTTTTGGGGGGAGGAATCAGCTCCTAATAATTGGAAAATAAATGAAATTAAATGTAAATATGTGTATAAAAAGGAGATTATAAATATAATATAATATTGTACATTTACATAAAACAAAATGCATTTATTCGAAACAAATTAGGACGAACAGAAGTTATTTAGCTCTTGTCTGAAATTTAAAATTCGCCCTTTTTAATCCCATTCACCCGTTGTGGCTGTGCACGTTTCCAGAGCTCGTTCCCTCCGGCACCCCTCACGATCGCACTTTCCATAAGTGCATACTGAGCGCGTGCATGCGTGCACTCCCTCTTGCCACTTGCTCGCTCGCTCGCTCGGCGCCACGATTTGCATTCCTACTTAATTCCCGTATGCGCCAATCGTGACGTCATTGCGTCCCGAAGCTTATCGAGCGCTCTCTCGGACGCTGACAGGTAATAGAGAGGCGTATCGATGGATTGGCGACCGTACTCTGGGTTGGTGGTCGTCTCGAGGGCAACCTTTTTCGTATCGCGCGATAAAAAGAGGTTTATGCGAGGACGCGTGCGACACAGGCATCTAGTCCATCGTAAATAATTATATTTATCGCTGCTAGTCGGTCGCCTTTCTAGTCCCCTCAGACGATATTTCTACGGTGATGTATCGCCTGTACGTAATCTTTTTCGCCGGACATTAGTTAACTCCGCGTCGCGATCGCGATTTCGCATTCTTTGCGGCGCGTCACGGAAAAACTTGCAGAAATTCCGTAGGATGTTCGACCTGGCGTCGTTCTTCCTGGCGTTTGCCATGAACGATATGTAAGCTTACGTCCAACTTCGTAATCCCGGAAAACTTGGATACGAGGACTTTTCTTCGACAACTTGCAGATCAGTTAATATTTGAACTTAATCAGAACTCGAAGTAATCTTATCAATTTCTGATGATATTGCCCTCCTATCTTGATCGAAATTTAACATTAATGTAATAGTACAGATAAAAAATTAAAAATTAAATATATTTATCTAAACAAATTTTACATGTGTTTTACCCCCTCCCATATTATGTGATTAATTTTTTTCATGTCTAATAATTAATTTATCGTCTATTATATTTTTACACCATGATCACAATTTTCGTAGAATGCATGTAGAATCAATTATTGTTAATTGACAGACATTACGTATGAGCAGTTATTCGATATCTGATATCACATGTAAAATAAATCAAGATAAAAAATGATCTTTCTATTTTAGATCTCCTCTTCAGAAAGTAGCGTTAGGCAGATAAAGTTTCATTTCTTCGTCACGGGGGGTGCGTCTATTTTATCGATTGTCTCAACGGCTTCAGGAACATCGTGAAACAGGTGAAAAATATCTCGTGTTAATTAATCACAGATTGTAAATTAAATGTCACGGCTGGAATTATTCTATCGGAGAGATGGTTGACATTATACTAGGCGGTCTCGGGTTGCTTCGATATTTTATGAGCGAGCTAAAAGTGGAAAACCGCTTTATTATCCAGTTACTTATCGCGCAATATTTCCTGGCACTTGCGGATATTTCGCGGACGATTTTATCGCGATGGTGTATACGCGGCAATTAGCATTTCCTCGAATCGAGTTGCGATTTATCGACAGGCAGCATCTTTAACTTGTGTGTACCGCATGCACGTACACATGTTGGAAAGTACACAAATTAAGCCGATTTCGATTCGCCGTGTACACGCTGATTAAGTAGCTCTTTAACAATCAATGTAAAATACAACGCCAATTAATATAAATGTATTAATGTATAAATATATGGAACATGAAATAATAATAATAATATAAAATACTGTCGTCGTGTATCTAATGCTTATAAAATTTGCATTAATTACAAGACAACTAAATTATTTATGCATCACATACTTGTATATATCATCGTACTTATATTTTATAGCGTGCATTACAACGTCTTTTACTGATTTATGAAGCTATACACGTAGTAGATATAAAGCCTTCAGTGATATAAAAAATTGTCTGTGTGCTGTATTTATTACTTAATTTAAATCGCTTGACGGCGAATAAATTTGAATATTTTGTAGCAGAATGAGATTCTTTCAATATTGCGAGAGAGGCTTCAAACGGGGCGCAGGATTGACGGGAGCGAAACGAGGGCACATGGAAAATCGATCGGGTAACCGTGTTCGCAAAGTTAATCGTCGCAGGAGCCATCGCGCATGTCCATCCTCGTGGTTGTCGCGTCGCATAATGAGTCGATTATTATGAAACAACTCGAACTATCCCCTTTCCCTCCCTCGTCTCATAATTTTCTCAAGGCGCGAATTACGGTCGCGCACAGACGGCACAATGGCACGATCATCGTCGCTCTCGTCCACGCGACGAGAGGAGGGGGGTCGAAGAGGTATTTGTCCACTGAGCAGGAAGTAATCTGTTTCAATGTGGCCACTCGGCCAATAAACAACATACGGAGCGTACCTACCTACTTACATTCACGACTCACTTAGGCTTATCCATGGGATTAGAACGATAACAAAACTCTTTTGAGAGATTGTGAACGGGAGGTATCAAACTACGAGAAATTTAAATAAAAAAACAGAGCCACATTTCTATAGACGAAAAAATGTTTAGAAGATTTTGAATAAAATTTGACGTAATTGTTTTAGCGTAATATAAGTTTCTGCGATATCTCGTTTTTTTAGTGTCAGAGAAAAGATATGAAGGAACTTAATTTTACATTATTTTAATTATTCTTATTTATTTCCGTTACTTTTCTTTTTGATGGGGAAAAGATGATTTATACATCACGTTTTTTATATTATATATATATCATCATTATATTTCACACGTCAGTTGATATACGAGTCATTTATCTTGAAAGTGGTATAAGTCGAGAGCTTTGCCGATCTTGTCGAGGTAGATATATGAGAATATTTATATTTATATATATATGTACCTGCATCCTATTTAAATACATTCATATTGCGAAACCAGTCGTGTGCCACTCGGAATAAACGATGCGTATGACAATACCGACTTGTATCTCGTTTACGTTCTCGCGATCGAGGTGTCTCAACGTGTCATACGGCGACAGTAACATCGGTTTCGCTTTACTACCCGCCTACTTCGCACGCGGGATCCCATGTTCTAACAAGAAAATATGAGAGACGTTGATTGACGCCCGTAAAACTCGATGCGATATCCAACCGCACCGTTACCATAAAATTGGGTCCGCGCGAATCCCGTTGTACGTGATATAGCAGTGTAATACAAAATTGATTGCAGTCTACCGTATATTTTCGATAAAAGAAAAAAAGTCGCAACTGTTAAGTGCTAAAGAAAATTTCATTGAAGAGATTTCTTTTATAAAAGGATCAATTCGAGAATTACGCGAATGCGTGGGATGAGAAAGTGATACTGCTCTTCTCTGGCACTTGAACAATAACAAAAAGAAAGCACTTGTCGCGCGTCCAGCGGAAAAATCGATTATTGAGAATACTAACTGCATCTACGACCCAAAGACCGCGATTTTATATTCGTGGACATTTAACTTTGTTCCATGCGGAACAACGCGATATGCAATCCCCCTCGTTCGACTTGGAAATAGACTCCGGCTTCTTTTCCGCGCGACATAATTCACTCTCGTGCCGCGCCCGACGAGACGGCCTTGTGGTGTCGCCAAAGACGCGAACGAGAAACAGCGATATCCCTTCGGCGGGAGTGCCCTGGTCCACGAGTATTACGCGATTTTGCCTCTCACGTAGGTTGCCGAGATATACATAGATAGAGCGACGGTGCCGGCTTATTAATTGGCATGCACAACCGTCGCCCAGCCCGCGCTTGTACTCCACTTAAATAATAATTACCTGCTCCAAGTATCACGCGGTGCCGCGACGCGGGCGCCCACGTAGGCGCCGTTTATGCTTCGTTGCGGGTTCCCGGGTCGCTCTCGAACAGCCGGTGCGAGAAGAGAAAAGGTTTCACGGAATACGAATCATTATACAGAGTGTTCTCCGTGCTTTGCGGGGAAATATGCGAGGTTAAAAGTGTTATCGAAGATTTGGGACTTTCAGAAATCAAGATTTCTAAATGACTACACAATTAGATAATAACTGTTTTCTCTACTCTTGATTTCGAGTGAGAAATTTTGATATTTTAATTTTAATATTTATTGCGCAAGAAATATTGAAATATTGGATACTGATAAGCGTATCGTTGTTAAATTACATTATCGGGGAATCTCTGGGTGAAAGAAAGTGCCGGGGCACTCTGTATTAAAGCATCTCGCGGGGTCTCGGATCGAGAATATTGATCAAGCGGTTGAATGGGATTGATAGAGAAGTATAATGAATGGCGCGAAACGTGACCCGGAGCATCGAACAAAATGCAACACGACGGACGAGTGTTATGCATGTATGTCGGAGCTAAGGCGCGATAGATTGCAAGTTGCGACGCGATAATCATGAATAAATTAAGTTCATCGATTTGACAAAAGGTCTGTGCTGAATATTGAGTGCGTAATTATCGATATGTCCAATGAAGAAATGCTCGAGCATTTGTATTTCCGATTGATGATATATGTGTGCGAAAGCGGTGTCCTTTGAGGAACGAGGATTGCAAATTGCAATGTTGGAAAGATTGTTGGAGGCGAGGGCGATTTTATATATCTGTATAGCCGAACTTTTATCTATCAAATAAATTAATATCAATATAATTCACCAAGATATATAACTTCTAATTAAATTATATTACAATTGTCAGTGGGAGAAATTAATATATACAAAGTTTGAAAGTTTCTTATTTTAATTTTAATGATACTTTCCATAAAATTATCCGAAATCAATCTTTAATATTTTAGATACCGTTTACACGCGATGACAATTCTTTTCGATTTTGAATGTTTATTTTTTTCCTTTATGAGCCAGCAAATAGAATTGCCGTCTGATCGCGTGCTACTTTCATTTACATAAGTCGCGATCGTCATCGAAGCAGAGAAAAAGACAGAGTAGTTACTTAGTTACAAGAATACGGGCGAATATCGAGTTATATCCATCGGTAATTTACGCTATACTTTCTGTTGCGATCCTGTCGTTGTTCTCCTCGCTTCGAAAAGAGATAGGCGGACAATTCCGCATGAACCACATCTTTGCGGTCGTTTATAAATCGATAATAATTTATTTAACGAGGTTTGCTCGAGGCGATCGACACTGCCGTTGTCTTCCGGGTTTGCTACTTTACATATACATATACGCGCGCTAAATAAAAATTGCATCATGTTGATAAAGCTTAGTAATTTTTTTTTTTTTTTTTTTAATGTAACTCGGATTTTTAAGTATTTGTGAATAAATTAATTTTTAAATACAATAGTATTTTACGTATAAAAAAAAATTCTTCAAGAAAACTTTGAAGGAAAAAAGTATTCCAACGAAATTTATCCAAAGCTTTCCGATTGGATTGAATCCGATTTTACGTAAGAAAAGTTTAATCTATCGATTACACGAACCGTGCTCGTCGAGCGATCTCTCGATCTGGCGTACTCGACGGAGAAGCACCGGCGTACGCACTCGCGAACGTATGCGTATGAGTATATGAGTCGCATCTGAGTCAAGTGGGCTGCCGTGGAATGTCGTCCGAGGAGTTTTCGAGGGCTCCTCGAAGTCGCTGTCAAACCCGAGTACGCCTCCGTGACTGCCACGAGTGTCTCATGCGAGTACTTTGACGAGATCGGCCGCAAGCCGCTGTGTAACACCCCGCGAAGTGAATACACAGAGAACGAAGCGCTCCTCCGACATCTCTTTTTTTATCTACCGAGCATCTCACCTCCACGTCACCTCACCTTTCGTGAACGGTTGCATTCCGCGTAAGGTAGTCGCGCACATCTTTTGCATGAAATGCACCTTTCTCTCTCAGCTCTCTGTAAAGGATGTCTTGGACCTCTACTCCTATAAATCATTAACCCTGCTTTTTTTTTTTTTTTGTTTTAAATGTATTTATAAAAATCTTAAATGTTTATAAAGATATTTTATATTTTATATTAAACAAAAAAGAGGAAGAGGGAATGTGAAGAAATCGAATTTAACATATAAAGAATTATGCTATTGAATTTCTAGATTTTAAAGATTTAACGTTAAGTTTATTTGAAAGACAAGTAACATTAGTATGATATATATCTATACAACTTTCTACTCCGCAAATATCCAAGTGATAAAAGCTAGACTGAAAGAAATAATTTTTCATTTATTTCGTTAATCTAATTGCTTGTGTCTTGATTGTTTATAATATTAAAATCTATCTATATCGATCGATATCGAAAAATACCGCGATGCATTTAAGGGAGTAAAGGATTAGAAATTTTTCTCTCACGAATCGTGTTACTGTGATAAGCAATATCGCGAGCACCGATATTGCTTGTAAATGCACTCATTTAGATGCGGAATACGATGCGCGCGATACGTATTTATTAGCGAATATAATTGGAGTGGCGCAATCAAGCGTGCCATCGCTTGAGGATTTCATGAATATAGTCGGCATTGGGAATCGCGAAGCGAACCTCGCGCATAGATATCTCTCGGAGAGAGGCCAGCGTTATTCTGCGGCGAGCTGATCATCCATTGAATACGATGATGTGCGTCGCTTCTACGAGGGAAATCGCCGCCGTCGTCACTGTCACTCGCCACAGCTATTCTTCTTCGATTTAAAATTGAGATACGCATCGTGATGTATTGCCAATAGCATTCCTCATTATCGGCCGCTACGTGATTTTCAATGAGACGATCTAGTAACGTTTTAATGAAATCCATCTAAGGTTGCGAAAATTGAGTCCAGGCCACGGAAGCCTTTTATGGATATATGGATATATTTCTATTAAGGCTTATGATCTTTTTTTTTTTCGAGAACCTGCATTTCCGATTCTATATAAAAATTGATTTATTATGTTCAATCGTAAAAAATGTCGTCTGACAAGTGTCCGCTACACGATTTTGACGGATGTTGCTAAGAAAAATGTCGCAAAAGTGACAAGCGGAGACATTCACGGCGACGTCAGTGGGCTTTTAATGGGTTAATAGCGTCTGCCTTTGCGTATGAAACGCGCTTAACGACACGCGGAGAGCACGCGATGATGGAGATGTAAATAAAGTGTGTCTTTTCAGAGATAATTTGTACCGCTTGACGCTGACGTCGCTTACGGACTTGGAGCAGGCCACGTGGTCCGCGCCGGAGGACAAGGTCAACACCTGTCAGAATAAGGGCCAGAGCGTCGAGGATTGTCATAATTACGTCAAGGTGCTCCTCAGCAACGGCAAGAGCCTCTTCACCTGCGGCACTTACGCCTTCAGTCCGTGGTGCGCGTGGCGAGAGGTACGTCCTCGAAAGGAATCCGTCCGATCGGATTCAGACGAATGGCATCTCGTCCGTAATATAACGAGCTCTATGTTATTTTTTTTCCCCCTCGTTGCTTGCGTCGCGAATCGTCGCGGCTGTCCATCGGACGATGTCAATAAAATCAGATTACCGTCATTAGGCTCGACATTATGCTCGATACGGATCTCGTAACGGATGTTGCGGGCGTAGTTACTATACGGTAGCAATTATGATCGCAGATCGAGAATATAACGAGCGTGACCAGCGAGATGTCGGGCGTGGCCATGTGTCCGTATTCACCGCATGCAAATGTCACGGCGCTTCTCTCGAGAGGTCCTTCCGGCGGCCTCTTCGCCGGCGCGTCGACCGACTTCTCCGGAGCTGATCCTGCGATCTACAGAACGCTGGCGTCACCGAACCTCAGGACACGACAATACGATTCCAAGTAGGTTTTATATAAAAAGAAATACACTACATCTTGATGCTCGTTACGAATTGTGTCATATAAATCTGTCATTTACATTGTGTGTCTTAATTTTCATAAATATTCCACCAAGATCGTTAAAAAATAAATGAGAGACCAAATTATATACTATGTCGCAAGATTGTTTCGTCTTATTTATCGTGCCGGAGGATCATGGTTTCTCTTAAGCTCGCGCTTTCCTTTTAGGTGGCTGAATGACCCGCAGTTCGTCGGCAGCTTCGAGACGGAGGATCACGTGTACTTTCTATTTCGCGAATCCGCCGTGGAGTACATCAACTGTGGCAAGGTAAGATCGATTCCGTACAGAGAGCAAATCCGGCATGACGTGTTTTCCATCATTCTAAGACACGCGAGGAGCCGCTTCTCGCGCACGATTAGCGATCTCGTCTCCTCTGACTTGCGTCAGGCGTATATAATTAGCCGCTTACGGTGTTTGTCGGAACGAGCGTCGCGTCGCGGATTTTCCTCTCATGCGGCAGAAAAATATTATCTCCGGCAATCGTGATTTTAGTTCGCGCGATGTTTATCATTTTCTCAACCTATCGCCGCTCAAATTGCCGCCTAGGGGATAGCTTTAATAAAATATTCCGCATCCGCTCGCGCGATTGTATCTTGATCGTAATCGCACAAGCGCGAGATTAAACTCCGCTTCAACATGATTAGATTAATTTGTTAAACACTACTCGAGTAACGCAAAAGTGTGAAAGACGTTTAAGATATCGCTAAAAATTTTACTAAATCTTTGTTAGACTCTTTCGAACTTTTACTCTTTCATTAAATAGATCGTTATCAAATGATAATGCATTGAACCTTGTCAAAAAACGAAGTTTACTGATAGTACATTGCGGTGTACGATTGCAGAAAATATATTCGAGGATAGCGAGAGTTTGCAAGAATGATCGAGGCGGACAGATTATGATGAAGGACGTATGGACGACCTTTAGTAAAGCCCGTTTGAATTGCTCTCTTCCCGGCGAATTTCCATTCTATTACGATGAGATCCAAGGCGCGGCTTATCATCCGGAAGAGGGAGTCATTTATGCGACCTTCACAACTCCTATGTAAGTATCGCTCAGCGATGCGATTAATACGCAGGCGCATTAATTGTCATCTGTGTTTATGTCTGTGCACAAACTCCAGGGAGATGCAAGAGACGGTAAATGACAAATTGATTATGCGATTCCGCGAACCAATTTTATTTTGTATTTGGCGCAAGTTGTAGATTAAATTTAGTCAGCATTACATTCATTATGAACTGCAGATTTAACACAATCTTAATTAATTTTAACCGAATAATTAAAATTTAGTTATTTAATATGATCTTACGGATTAATATGAGTTGAAAATCAACAGTTTTATTTGTTATCCATGCGGTTTGTTACATTTCCAGAATTCGCATGTAGAAATTTACGCCAATGAATGTTTACAATTTTTTTAAATATTTGAAGCTGATCATTTACTTCATATTTCGCTCTTTATGCTTGATAACAATAGAATGTTTTTCGGACATGGAAGCTGCAATTTCTTCTCCGGTGAAACGACCGACTTTAATGGAATTCTTTTTTTTCTTCTTTTCTCCCGCCGCAGTAACGGCATCGCAGGCTCCGCAATCTGCGCGTACAACATGACGGCGATCGCCGCTAGTTTTAACGGGCCTTTCAAGTATCAGGAAAACGCGGGCGCCGCCTGGGAAAGGAGACCGATCGCGCATCATAATCGACAACGCTGCGGCCCCCCGTCCAGCACCGCGCCGCATCAGATCATGGACAATCAGCGGTACCAGTTGATGGACGAGGCGGTCCAGAGCACGATGCTGGGTCCGCTGCACACCGCGACCCTCGAGCGATTCACCCACATCGCGGTGGATGTGACGCCGACCAAGCTGCACCGTAGCGTGACGGTCCTCTACGTCGCCACGGCGACCGGGCTGATCAAGAAGATTTCCGTTCTGCCGAGAACGCAGGAAACGTGCATCGTCGAGGTTTGGGGACCCTTGCCCTCGCCGCCGATGACGATGCAATTCCTCAAGGATACGCAGAGTCTCTACGTCGGCATGGAAATTGGCCTCTTGCGGTAAGACGATGAACATTATTTCCTTACAAATAATAGGATTAAAAATTCGACTCTTTTCGCTTTCTTTAAAATCGTGATTGATATTACACAAGTGCACATTGATGTAAATATAGATATCGTAAATCGATTGTAAATCATGCTGTCAAAACTAACAGAGACATTCGTCGTTAATTATGTTTAGCGTATATAATAAACATTGTATGCGCTTTTTTAATGATTCGCTTAAACCGCATCATAATATCTTCCGCCGTTTAGCGTACCTGCCGTTCAGTGTTATCGTCATCGAAGCCGTCAAACGTGCCTGAATGCCCAGGAGCCGTATTGTGGATGGAACGAGCATCTCATGAAATGTGCGCAGGCACCGAAACAGAATTATCTCGCAAATCATTGGCATCAGGAAGTCACCAAGTGCCCAGTGCTCACCGATCCTGTCGACGGAGGCTGGAGTGCGTGGAGTTCTTGGTCGCCCTGCCAACACGGCATGGGGGAACAATCGTCTGGACACGGTCACGCTCACTCTCACTCGCACAGCGAACACGCGGAGGTTGGTATTTATTCATCAGATACGTTGAGGATATCTTTAGTCTCATTTAAAAAGAAGATCGAATATTGACAGTTTATTGACGTATGAAATATCTGGATCGAACTTCGAAATATCTGTACTATCTTTAATCACGAGTATTTTCTCTATCGGTGAAAATGACGTTTAAAATCTGTTTTACAGAAGATTGACACGTGCCAATGTCAGACCAGAGAATGCAACAATCCTCCGCCGCAGCACGGTGGCGAGAGCTGCACAGGTGCGCGCGTCAGAGTAACAAATTGCACCATTCACGGTGGCTGGACCGCCTGGTCAGCATGGTCGGCCTGCTCCCAGACTTGCGGTTTCGCGATGAAAACTCGCCGGCGAACCTGCACGAATCCGGCTCCTGCGTTCGGCGGGCGCGTTTGCGTCGGTCACGATCACGACGATATCGTGTGCATCGATCTGCCGCCTTGTCCTGTCCCCGCCAAAGTTACCCCGCCGCCTCAGAACGGACAGTGGTCGACCTGGGGCCCCTGGCACGCGTGTTCGCGACCGTGCAATGGCGGTGAGTATCTAATAGCAACATCGATAACATAATTGCATAATAATATCCGTACAATATAAAAATCTAAGAAATTCTTAATGAAATGTCTTGAAGAATTAAAGCTTTCTCGTATTTTAGATATTTGTGTTGTACAATATGGAAGCATCACAGTTTGTATTTTATAACATGAGCGTTTGTAAAATTAACAATTCACATTTTATAGGAATACGTATTAGAAAGAGAACCTGCGATAATCCGTCGCCGAAGAAGGGTGGCGTTGAATGCCTTGGATGCGATTTTCAGGCAAGTTTCAATGTCTCGTGAAAAAATATTTTTTTTTTTTTTGTTAACATAGAATTTTTTTTGATACAACCAGACAGAAATTGTTTGACGAAAGCGAATTTTTTTAGGTTGAGGAATGTAATACTCATGAATGCGCTGAGACAAGACGATATTCTGGATGGACTCCCTGGTTGGCAGTGAACGCCAGTTTGCAAAGCGGCAGTACGGGCTATCTTGAGAAGCGTTTTCGATTCAGTTGCCGCGCGCAGACGGATGATCCATCAAGCGTGCGAGTGCAACTCGCCAAGGAGGAGGAACGCTATTGTAGGAATGATGGGTCTTGTCAGAGAGGGAAAGACGCGGAATCCATCAATGAGAGCGGCTGGGGCGAATGGTCTCCTTGGGGTTCATGCGATCGTCCTTGCGGGCGGGGTACCCAACATAGAGTAAGTATTTGTCGCAGTTTTATTGATGTCTTGTAACATATATACGTAGTAGTGAATTTTGTGAAATTGATTACTGCTTGATCTATAATATCTTTAACTAAATTAAAAAATATGTTGAAATTACACTATAGATTATTAATACATAAAATATCAAATTTTCAAAACTACTGTGTTATATCCAAGTATGAAAACGAGCACATGTGCTACGTTTGTACAGGTGAGGCAATGCGAGTCGCCACCATGCGAAGGCGGCCTCTCTGCGCAGAGTAGAGTCTGCAACCAGCATCCGTGCCGTGTGAATCCCGGCAGTGGCAACACGGCAGAGGGGCAATGGTCGTGTTGGACGGAGTGGTCCGAGTGCTCGGCGACCTGCGGTGTCGGCGTACGTACTAGAACGAGAGAGTGTCTCGGTCCAGAGAGCTGCAGTGGTCCCCGATTGGTTAGGGAAACCTGCGAGATGGCCAGCTGTGAATCGTTAGCCGGTTGGGACACGTGGTCGCGTTGGACCCCGTGCGACAGCGATCATCAGCAACACCGGAAACGAACATGCCTTCTGCAGGGATCCGGCATGTGCGAAGGGCCGACCCGCGAGACACGCGATTGCCTTCCGGATTGCATGGACAACGGTGAGTTTGTTGGAATACGCAGTTGGGATAAAGTTTAAAGTGTTTGATTGAAGTATTAATGAACGCGCGCGTGTTGCGCATGCTTTTCCAGATGTAAACGCCTTGCCTTCAAGTGTGGAGAGTTCGGGCGTGACAGTGGGAGCAGTAGTGGGCAGCTGCGTAATCGGTTTTGTCGCCGGCTTGGCATTAACAGCGATTCTGTGCTTCTTCTACTTGAAACGACGCAAACCGCGCATGCCAGGGAATCCGCATTATATCAGTAAACAAAATCCTTACGTCACCGTGCCGTTGAAAGAGGTAAGAGAGTCGAAGGAACGTACTCGGCCGGATACTTGAGCACGTTCTTGACACAGATATTTGAAAGGATCTAATTTTTACAGGTAAACGCAAAGCGACAGCCCAGCTTTTCGGGCAGCACCAACGGAAACGGGACTCTACGCGGTAAAAATAATCCCAACGTTAACGGTCTTGGTAGTCCCAAGCTATATCCGAAGAGTCTTGATTACGAATCCGCCACTCTAAAACGTAACAGTCACGGCCAGCAACATATTCGTGCCGATCTCGATCAGGACAAGTACTACTGAACGAGTCATGCGCACGGAGTCATGCGAATAGTGCATCGTTTCATTTGTGCTCTGTGTCTTTCCGATCACGTGTGATCCTTGTGGAGGTGAGTCATATGTAACATTGCTGACCCCGAATGTTAATTCATTCCATGCATTTGGCAGCTGATAAACCTTATCGATCGATTAGCGTTCGATTGATATTAAAAGGGACACATGTGTGATTCGAGGACTTCCGCGTTCCAGGAAGAGTGTATTTACTTAATTAAACTAAGGCGATCAAAGAAGCGCCTCTCTGCAAGACTCTATGTTTTTAGTGCTAATATTAGTGATATACATGTTCTCCGCCGCATTTGATAGTTAATGACAATGCTGCGATTGACGGTGCAAGTCTGAGATTGTTTTATATTGAACGAAGATGAGAAAATTCGATACGTATTTCGGTAAGGACATGGTGATGTTTTTTTTTCGCAATTGCCACGTTTTAAGGTACAGATAAGTATGCCTCATAGTCGAGTGGCATTTTTCGCGACGCCTCGTTTCCGGAGCGACGCAATAACTTCCGGAGGGTAACCCAGAGAAGATCATTGTTTCGAGAGATTTTATAAGAGTTTATTTTTGTTTCTGTATATATATGTATTCCTTCCACCCCCAAAAGAAGAGAGATAAAGAATGCAAACGGACGAAATTGAGAAGTAATTTTGCTCATGCCTGGGCATTCAACTCTTTGATTCATTTGTATAAAGTTTCATGATCCCTCATCCCAATGTGAATATTTATAGGTAATATACTTTATATATAAGGTTATTTCTGCAAGAGAGAAGAAAACAGGGAAACGCGTCTATTACGCTGCGATTACATAGACGATTAATCTATTAAGGATCGATTGATTGGAAGTTGTACAAATACAAAATGTGTTATATATATTCGTCTTGAAGAAAGAAAGTTTGTCTTTTATGTTCTTATTTAGGAGAATTATCGAATATTTTATATCGAATAATGTAGTGCCATGATACGGAGTTGTATATAAAAATGCATCTTCTTAGTTTTATGACGATGGAACAAATGTGCGTACATCATATGCGTGTAAAATATATGTGTAACAATAAACACATACGTTGCGCGACGATTGCGTTTATATTGGCTCACATTGAGTCGCGTGTATGCATGCGACCATTAGAATAATTTACCTCTTTGCTTGCCGCGATGAGCAAAATTTCTCATTTGGAACTTAGAAGAATGTCTTCCAAGATGCTAAATTAAAAGTTTTCGATCGCGCGTTAATTATCTCCTACGTACGAGACAATCATGTAATGCTATGGAAAGAATGTAAGATAATATGCAAAAGATATAGGAATCTTTGACATAACGTGTGATGCTGTATAAGATAAAGTACCCGTTATCAAGGTCACGTGTATATGCGATTAATAAGTACTGTATGCGATGCATTTATTCGCGCATTCATTTGCAATAAATAAATATTCTCCTTTTTAACAGTTTTAGAAATTAATACTGAATAAATAATATTCCTATATTCTCGATAAGAAAGATGAGTCTTTAATATCTCGTTATATGAAGCTCGTGAGCGGAAGAGATTAAGACAATGATTCTTCATCTAACTTTAACGCAACTTCTTGGATCTCTTTAATAACGAAATCCATGGACGATTCGGTGGGCGGTGGTTGACAGGTCACGACCATACGAAAGAAATTGCCGCACTCCCTATGCAGTAAAGGTGTATAACCGATCATGACAGATCCGCGCAAAGTCAGACGTTTCTTGATCTCAGTTGTCGTATTGTACAGCTGCTTCCACCAATTTGAAGTTTCTGGCTGACCAAGCATCTTGGAAGGTATATACCTGAAATGAAACTCGCCGTAATACCGATCGCGAATTTCGCGATAATCACGTAAGATTGCTTACCAGAAACAAACGGTGCACAACTGATAATTAGATTGCACCAACCGGAAGCCAGGAGTTTCTTGAATTCGTTTAAAGAAATATTCCGCGCAGTGCATTGCATTATCCACCAGTAGTCCAAGACCTATCGTGCCGCGAGCTTTCCACATTAACCAAAATTTCATTGCATCGACCTAGAGTATTATAAGTAAAAAATTATGATTATTTCTCGGTCAAAAAATGTCTAAACGTTTATACAATATTATAATTTTTCAGACATCTTTTTTTTAGTAATCTCTTAAGTGGATCTCTTATATATATATAAGAGTATTATATTATGATTATTTCTCGGTCAAAAAATGTCTAAACGTTTATACAATATTATAATTTTTCAGACATCTTTTTTTTAGTAATTTTAGTAATCGATCTCTTATATATATATATATATATATATATATATATATATATATATATATATATATTTTT